>NW_026005567.1:176613-285690 GCF_001458135.2 Marmota marmota marmota | reverse complement strand
ATGGAAAAATATACCCTGTTCATGGATAGGCAGAACTAACATCATCAAAATGGCGATATTACCAAAAGTTCTCTATAGGTTTAATGCAATGCCAATAAAAATACCAATGGCATTTCTTGTAGAAATAGATAAAGCAATCATGAAATTCATATGGAAAAATAAAAGACCCAGAATAGCAAAAGCAACTCTAAGCAGGAAGTGTGAATCAGGCGGCATAATGATACCAGATTTCAAACTATACTACAGAGCAATAGTAACAAAAACAGCATGGTACTGGTACCAAAAAAGGCGGGTGGACCAATGGTACAGAATAGAGGACATAGAGACTAACCCACAAAGTTACAACTATCTTATATTTTATAAAGGCGCTAAAAGCATGCAATGGAGAAAGGATAGCATCTTCAACAAATGGTGCTGGGAAAACTGGAAATACATATGCAACAAAATGAAACTAAATCCCCTTCTCTCGTTATGCACAAAAGTTAACTCAAAATGAATCAAGGAGCTTGATATCAAATCAGAGACTCTGCATCTGATAGAGTAAAAGTTGGCTCCAACCTTGGGGCCTATCATTTTTATAAGCCTAAAATTACCATGCAAACTTTTGGAGAACACCAGCTTGATATATTGTTTTTTTAAGCTTCTATCTTAAAGATTTTTACGCCAGGAAAATATGAACACATTTAATGTACAAAGAAGAGTAATAGTACCACAATTACTATTGATGTTTTTACATTAATCAAGTTTAGCATTAAAGAAATAACATATTACAATATTGCAAAATAACAATTGTTGTTTAACCATAGTTGTATAATGCTTAATTCCTTCAAGATTACTTGCTCAGAAAACTTACATATATAACCTTCTATATAACACAGACCTTCTTTATCACTTCCTTAAACCCTCTTATTTACTTAATGATATATACTTTCTTATCCAGAAACCTATTTTCCCTTATATTAAATCCATTACTAGAACCTTCTAATTTCTCCTTCCCATCTGATATCCCCTTCTTTATTCACATTTTAAACACTCCTTGTAAATTTCTGAATTTAGGCAAAATATTCCATTTTAATAACAGATATTTTGTTATTTGCAGTACACAATTAATCACATCTGTTTACCATTTTGTGAAAACATAAACAATGTTTAAGAATATAGAATTATACTGTTGTGGGGATGGACAAGAGGCAAGGCACCTAATATACTAACAAAAATAGGAAAACAGTTTTATTTGGTTGCAGCCAGATTCAGAGGGCACAGCTTCTGCAGTAATCAATTAATCCCATGAAATCCGAGTTTAGGTAGTTTCATAATTTTGTAACAATTATGTAAGGTGTGGGGCTCAGAAATTCATTGTCTCTAGAAGTTCAAATAAAAGCAGTTTTTTTTCTCTGTTCTGGGCAAGTTAACCCTTAGAAGACACCTGAGAAGGGGAGAGCTTCTTTTTCCCTTTCTTTCCTCCCCCTGCCAGCTATTACCATGGAGCCCAGTTGGTAACTTCTCTTATCATAGAAGAAATGTAGCTATTTCTGTGCAGCCCAGCTGAAGGCCGGAGGCCTTGTTTACATATTTTTGTGAAAAACTAGTAAGAGGGTGTCCAGCACCTGGAGTGCTGATTTTTTTTTTTTGGGGGGGGGGCGCAGTGGCTAAGTAAAACAGGGTAACAGGAAAAGAGGAAGTTTATCTTTTTTTGTAGAGACACTTTGCTGAGAGTTCTGAAATCAGTCATGGAGAAGATTTCTGGAGAAAGTCATTTAAGACTTTTCTGTGGGCCTGGGTAGGGAGGGGCAAGATGGGAAGGTAGGGCTGACAGCAGCTATGGTGGATCTGAGAAGGAAAAAGGAGATGTAAAAGAATAATGGGAAAGGGGTTTGGGATTTTTCCTATCAATGAAAACTTGAGCAGTAGAACAGGTTGAGCAGAGGGGAGGACAGGAGTGAATATCCCAAAAAGCCTTTAAGGGTCTCTAAATTCTTAGTAACCTGTTTTCAGTGATGAAAAAGCAACTTTAAAGAAAATTTTCATGAGATCTCAGATAGGTGTCCAAGGGCTCTCCTCACTAGATTGAGCTTTGGGTTAACTGGTAAGAGGATCTGGTGGGAATGGGTGTAGGCACTGACAGAAGAAGAGAGGAGTGAGTGGGTGGAGGAATAACTTCATTACCTGCTACCCCAGCAAGACAGCAACGGTTTGAGGAAGAGCAGTGGTTTTGCTTTTTAATCTAGTAATTCAAGAGGAGAAAGCAGGTTATTGAGGTTGGGGAAATGGTGGAGGGGCTGGGGCAGAAGGTTGAGGCTGGGGACCTATTTGAACCAGGTGATAGGATGGAGGATCATCAGCAGGGTCAAAAGTAGTGGATGAGTCTTGAGGAGGAGAAAATTGGGTATCCATGGTTGTGGGGGTTGGTTTGCAAGCTAGAAAAATTTGTAGTTGTTTGCAAGATGTGTAGAAAGCAGAATTGGATCTGAAGAAAAAGAAAGCTTGAACATAGGAGCTCCTTACCTATTGTTTGGAATGCTCACAATAATTGTAATGATCGCTCAGAATGGAGAAATCCAGAGACCAAAAAGAGGGTCATTTATTTTTTCTAGGGGAAAAGTGGGCCAATTTTGGGTGCTATATTTGATCATTTTTTCGGGGTTTGATATCTGGTATCAAGTAGAGGGTTTTGAGGTTTTCCAAGAAGCATTTTAAGGGAGAGTAAACCGGTAGAGAGGATGCATTACCCATTTCATAAACATAGTATAAGGGAGAGGGAAGGGAATGCAAACATAGTATAGGGTAGAAGGATGGAGACCCAAAGTTAGTGTAAGGGAGAGGGAGGAAACTGACTTATTGGCAAAAGGGTCATCCCTGCTAGAGCCAAAAATCAGAGGAGTTCCTAGGGGCAGATTGGAGCTGCAGAGATTGGTTGTAACCGAATCCTGACAGTAGAGGCTTCTGTCTTTGACAGGGCCAGAAAGAGAGGAAGAGAGAAAGTGATAGAAGAAAGGGAGAGCAAGGGAGAGTGAACACAAGAGAGGAATACAGAGGAGAAAGAGAGGAGGGCCCAGAAGGAGGAGGTTTTTATAGCCAAATTCTAATGGGGTCTCTGGGTCTGCAAGCTGCCTTGTTGGCGGACAATGAATGGATCACACAGTAGTTGCTAAGGGTGTCATCTTCTGCCTTCAGGAAGATTGGGCAGAGGTCAGATGTGGGTTTCTGTTGCATCAGACAGGTGGGGATCAAATGATCAGCCTTTAGTGGGATTGAGTATTCGGACTTTTTGCAAACAGGTGATAAAGGACCAGACATAGGGGGGTTTGAGTTTGTGGGTTTTCCTGCAGCTAACTTTTGTCAGATGTCCTGCAGACAACTTGGATCAGCCTGTCCTGCACCTAACAAGGGGGAGAAAATATACCGCCACAGCCAGGATAGAGGCGGCTTGCCCCTCCATGTGGGAGAACCCTCCATCCTGGGTGACCTGGGGAGCTTGATTACTGCAACAGCCAGGCTAGAGGGAAAATGCCCCTACAGGAAGAAAACCCTTCAGACCTGTGTGTGTGTGTGTGTGTGTGTGTGTGTGTGTGTGTGGGAGCTCCTATTCTGCTACAGCTAGGGTCGAGGGAACAGACCCCTGCATGTGAAAGTCCCCTCTTACCCTGGTGGACTGGGAATTCTTTTATGTCAAGAGCTAAAGTAGACAGGACTCGCCCTTCCGGGTGGGATACCACTCCCACCTGCTGTCGGGGAGCTTGTATACTGCCAAAGCCAGGGTAGAGGGGACTCATCTCCATGCGGAAGACCACTCCCACCTTTGTGTAGGGGGGTGCTTGTATACCTCCTTAGCCAGGGTAGAGAAGACTTGCCCCTCCAGGCGGGAGAACCTTCTCACCTTGGTGTCTGGGAGAGCTTGTATACTGTCACAGCCAGGGTAGAGGGGACTCATTGTTCCAGGCAGGAGATCACTGCCACCTGTGTTTCCAGGGGAGCTCGTATACTCCCACAGCCAGTGTAGAGGGGACTCGCCCCTCCAGTCAGGAGACCCCATAACCTAGGTGTCAGGGGAAGCTCCTATACCACCAGAGCAAGGGAAGAGGGGACTTGACCCTCCAGGTGGAAGCTCCCTTCCACCTTGTTGTAAGGGGAGTTCATATACTGCCACAGGCAGGGTAAAGGGGACTCAACTCTAGAGGCAGGAGACCCCTCCCACCTGGGTGTAGGGGGGGAGCCTCTATACCACTAGAGCCAGGGTGAAGGGGATTTGCCTCTCCAGGCCAGAGATCCTCCCCCCCCCCCGGGTGTCAGGGGAAGATCCTTTACCAATGCAGCCAGGATTGAGGGGACTCGCTCCCCCCATGCAAGAGACCCATCAAACCTGGGTGTCAGGCAAAGCTAGTAAACTAGTGCATCCAGGGTAGAGGGGATTTGCCCCTTCAGGTGGAAGACCCACCCACCTGAGTGTGGTAAGGGGGAGCTCATATACCCCTTCAGCCTGGGTAGTGGAGACTTCTCCCTCCAGGCAGGAGACCCCTCTCATCTGGGTATGGAGGGGAGCTTATATAACACAGAAGCCAGGGTAAAGGGGACTCGCCCCTCAAGGTGAAGACCCCTACCACATGGGTGTTGGGGGAACTCCTATATCACTGTGGTCAGGGTAGAGGGGCCTTGCCCCTTCATGCATGAGACCCTTCCCACCTAGGTGTAATGGGAAGCTCATATACCGTCAAGGCAGCATAGAGGTGACTTATCCCTAAAGTTGAGAGTACCCTCCCACCTGCGTGTCCTGGGGGGTGCTTCTATACAGCTGCAGGCAGGGTAGCAGGGACTCAAAACCCCAAGCAGAACACCACTTTCACCTGGATTTCCAGGGGAGTGCCTATCTTTCAGCAGCCATGGTAGAGGGGAATCTCCCCTCCAGGAAAGAGTCCCCTCCCACCGGATGGTCAGGGGGAATTCATATACCTCCACAGCCCAGGTAGAGGGGACTTACCCCTCTAGGCCAGAGACCATCCCACTTGGGTGAATGAGGGAGCTCCTATACTGCTACAGTCAGGGTAGAGGGGACTCGCCTCTCCAGGGCAGAGACCCTCCCACCTGGATGTCAGGGGAGCTCCTTTACTGCCACATCCAGTGTAGAGGAAACTCATGCCTCCAGGCGGGAGACCCCTCCTTCCTGGGTGTCTGGGAGCTTCTATACTGCATTAGCCAGGGCCTAAGGTACTCTCTCCTCCAGGCAGGAGACCCCTCCCATCTTGCTATGGGAGGGTACTCGTATATCTCTGCAGCCGGAGAGAGTGTACTCACACCACTAGGTGGGAGACCCCTAAACCCTGGTTGTCAGGGGTTCTTATATACCGGCAGAGGCAGGGAACAGGGGACTCGCCATTCCAGGCAAGAGAGCCATCCCACCTGAGGGTGTGTGGTGGAGCTCTTATACCACTATAGCTAGGGTAGTTGGGACTCCACACTCCAGAAAGCAAACCCCTCCCACCTCGGTGTTGCGCTGGATCTTGTATAGAACCTTAGCCATGCTAGAGACGTCTCAACACTTCTGACGAGAGACCCCTCCCACCAGGGTTTCTGGGGGGAGCTCCTATACCATCAAAGCCAGGGTATAGGGTATATGTCACTCCAGTTTGGAGATACATCCCACCTGGCTGTTAAAGGGCTCTCTTATACAGCTGCAGCCAGGGTACAAGTGACTCACCCCACCAGGCTGGAGATTCCTCCCCCCTGGATTTGGAGGGATATAGAATACCTTGGCAGCCAGGGTAGAGGAAACTCGCCCCTCCAGGCTGGACACCCCTCCCACTTGGGTATCAGTGTGGGGGAGCTCTTATGCCACTGCAGACAGGGTAGTGGGGACTCGCCCCTGCAGACAGTAAACCCCTCCCACCTGGGTGTCGTGGGGAGCTTGTATACCACCTTACCCAGGGTAGAGAAGATTCGCCCCTCAAGGCAGGAGACCCCTCCTACCTTGGTGTCAGGGTGAGCTCTTATACTACAGCACCCAGGGTAGAAGTGAATTGCCCCTCTGGGCAGTAGGCCCCTCCCACCTAGGTGTCTACTGGGGGGGTTCGTATGCTGCCCTAGCCAGGGAAGAAGGTCTCGCCCCTCTAGTTGGAAGGGCCCTCCCTCCTGGGTGTCAGGGGAGCTCCTATACCGCTGTACCCAGGGTAAAGGGATGTGCCCCACCTGGTGGGACACCCCTCCCACCTGGGTGTTAGAGGGAGCTTGTATACCAAGTTAGCCATGGTAATGGGGACTGGAGGTGCGAGTTACCTCTATCCTGGCTGTGGATTTTTTGAGCTCCCCCCACCACCCAGGTGTGAGGGGTCTCCCTCCTATGGTGGTGAGTGCCCTGTACCCTGGCTGCAGCAGTATAGGAGCTTCCCCTGACAGGCAGGTGGGAGGGGTCTGCCTCCTATGGTGGTGAGTGCCCTGTACCCTGACTGCAGCAGTATAAGAGCTTTCCCTGACACCCAGGTGGGAGGGGTCTCCTGCGTGGAAGAGGGAGTCCCCTCTACCCTGGCTACTGGGTTTTAGGAGCTTCCCCAACACCCAGGAGGGAGTGGTCTCTTGTCTGGAAGGGTGAGTACCCTCACTCCTGGCTGCAGCAGTATATGGGGAGAAAGGGTAGAAAGTGGAATGAATCGCACAGGGAGAGGAGAGCTCAAGGCCTAGATTCACTAAATGGTGCCAGGATTGAGGAAGAGGATCCAGACTGAAGGAGACCAAAGACCCCAGGCAAGGGGCACTGCTACCTTGTTCCAAAGGAAGACCAAAAGGGCAAACATCCAAGTTTCAGTCTCTGGCTCTGATGAGTATCCTGGAAAAGGGATCACGAAAAGGCACCCAGCAGGGACAAGGACAACAGGAGGGCTGAAGGAGGGCACAGTGTGAAGTGCTGGAAGAAGGGTGTTTGTGGGGTGCAGGCCAGGACCACAGAAACAGCTCAGACTAGCCACCTAGAGGAGGGCCCAGACTAGGGGAGAGCAAGGAAGGGTGGTGTCAGACAGGTAGTGACTGCACTAGGGTTGTGAGATGCAGGGAAGCCAAGGGGAGTGGGGAAGTGTACCCAGCAAGGCACACAGTTAAAACCCAGGGAAGCACGGAGCAAAAAGGACCCTCAGAAGCTCAAGTGAGGAGCCAGTCCAAGGAATGGAGAGCCAAGGGCCAGCGCTGAGGCAGGTGGCTCAGGACAGTGGACAGTGCTGGGGAGGAAGAAAGGGGATCCAGCAAGGAGGAGGGAGGCTCAAGGCCCAATGCCACTGCCAAGTGTCAGGGTTCCTGGTGCTGCCCCAAGGGCCTAGGGAGAGCAAGTAACCCAGTTGAAGGTCAGGGTTCTGTTTCTTGTAAGGCGCCCTGGCCCAGATGAGGATCAGGGGCCAGGGACCAGTCCAAAGGGCCTGGCAAGGGCCAGGGGCCAGGAGGAGTCTTGTGAGGGCACAGTGGGGGATCACAGTGGGTGCAGAGAGCAGCAAGAGTCAGGACCCAATCAAGGAGCACAGGTAAGGGATTTGACCCCAGCAAAAGGTATTAAGAACACAATGATCAGGAGGCCCCTGCTCCAGGAAAAAGTAGGAGGGGAAGGAGAAATAGGATCAGCATTAGGATGAAGAAACAGAGGGCTTCGCAAAGGGCACAGAGTGGAGCGATTTGGGGGGCCAAATCAAGCGGTGCCGAGGTCAGAGACGACAGGAAGAGACACCAGAGAAAGGAATACAACCCAAGTAATGGATAAGGAGCTCAGGCTGGCAGCCAGGCCAGGGGACTGTAGGATGAAAGGTCAGGGTGAAGAAAAGCTGGGATAGCTTAGTGGCAGCTTTCAAAGCTAGAGGGCAAGAGAGGGAAAGCAGGGGATTTCCCAGGGCAATGTCATCACTTGGCCCAAGTCTACTACCAGTTGTCAAATTTGGGCGGTAATGAGGGCCCAGACGAGAGGCCCATAGGGATCCTTCAGGGCCCAGAGGCCAGCCAATTCAACTCCTCTGCCCCAGGTGAGTAGATCCTCAGAGCGGAACCAGGACCAAAGGAGGGCAATGTGAGGGATACATTTAATCCAGGATTGGGGGTTGTTGGTGGGGAGCCAAAAACCATTGGAGGAGACCAGCCTAGGGAGAAGCAGGGGAAGAGGAGGGTCCTGGCAATGACAAAATAAAACAGTACAAGGGGAACAGAAGGGAGACAAAGAAGGGGCCCCAGCAATGAACCTCAAATCAAGGGACAGGGACTGGGTCCTGGAGAAGGGTGACCAGGGGCTCCAGCAAGGAGCTAGGCCCAAGAATGAGTAGCCAAGTAACAGGACCCAGTCCTGGGTCCCATGAAAACAGACAGGGCTGGGGAGAGGAGAAAGGGGAACAAGGGTAGTGTGAGGTGCAGGGAGATGAGGGCTCAAAGCCCAAGTTCACTGCTTGGTGTCAGGATCGAGGAGCAGGGCTCAGGCTGAGAGTGTCCAAATTGCCCAGGCAATGGGCACAGATATGTTTTCCCAAAGGGAGCCCACAGAGCCAAATGCTCAGTTTCAGTCCCCTGGACATGGTGAGCATAATGCAAAAGGGATCTTGAAAAGGGGTCCAGTAGGGACAGGAAGAACAAGAGGGATGAAGGTGGGTAAAGGATGAAAGGCCAGAGGAAGGGTGTTGATAGGGTGCAGGCCAGGACTCCTGAAAGGAGCCCATGCTAGGGACCAACAGGAGGGCCCAGGCCAGGAAAGGTCAGTGAAGGTCAGGGCCAGGCAGATGGGATACAGTAGGGCTCTGTTTCAAGGAAGCCAAGAGGAGCAGGGTACTGACCCCAGCGAGGCCCACAGTCCAAGTCCAGGTAAGCACGGAACAAGAAGGGCCCCCAGAACTTCAACCGAGGAAGCAGGCTGGGGAATGAAGAGCCAAGGGCCAGGGCTTGGGCAGGAGGCTCAGGACAGTGGACAAGACTTTGGAGGAATTGCAAGTTCTCTGGCAGAGGGCGGCAGGTTCCTGGCCCAGGGCCACTACCAGATGTCAGCGTTCTGGGTGCAGGATCAAAGGCCCAGAGAGAGCAAGAGACCTAGGCGATAGGCAGGACTCAGTTTCCCATAAGGTGCTCTGGCCCAGATGAGAATCCAGGGACAGGGTCCTGGCAAAGGAGGCTTGGCAAGTTAAGAGGGCCAGGAGGAGCGTGATGGGAGTGCACAGCGGGGAGTCTTGGTGGGTGCTTGGGGAGGCAAGATCCAGGACCCAAACCAGTTTCCAAGAAAAAGGACCCACCTGACCAACCATGGATGAAGGACCCAAAAACAGGAGACCTGTAAGCGCCTTAGGAAAGCATGAGTGGAAGGGGAGGATGGGATTCTCAAGGACCAGGAGACAGACAAAAGCACAATGGGCACATAGTGTAGCAAGAAGGCACTTCAAAGCAAGGGGCCCCACAGATCAGACCCAACAGGAAGAGAGTCTATGCTACACCAAGTGACATGAGGAACACTGTCAGAGGCTCAAGTGAGCACCAAGGCCTGGGGACTGAAGCGAAAAGTGTCATGGTTAGGGAGATCTGGGTTGAGGTATGGGCAGCATGCAAGGCCAGAGGGCAGGGGAGGGAAGGGAGGAGATCTCTCAAGGCTGGGTTGGAGCAAGTCACATGTTAACTTCCAGGCCTCCAGGTTCAGGCAGCAATGTGGACTCAGGCAAGAGGCAGGGATCTGTTTTCCACAGGGAACCTTAAGGGCACAGAGGCCAGCCAATTTGGCTCCTCTGCCCAGGTGAGTAGGTCCTCAGAGAGGGACCTGGACCAAAGGAGGGTCAAAAGAGGGCACTGTGAGGGGATACCTGGTGTACAGAAGTTGTGGTTGTGGTTGCTTGGCAACCAGGACCCATTCCAGGAGCCTAGGCTAGGGAGAAGAAGGGAAAGTGAAGGGTCCTGGCAGTGCCAGGATACCATAGTACCAGTGAAACAGAGGAGAGGCACAGGATAGGGACTATAAAAAGAGGCCTGAAAACAAGGAAAAGGAAAGGGTCCTCCTCGAGAAGGGCAGCCAGGGCCTCAAACAAAAACCTGGGCCCTGCCGCAGGCTGGCTGGCTGGGCAAAATAGCCGGGGATGAGTGACAAGCAACTTGTGAAGATTGATGCAGTGAGAGCTGTTTATTGTAGGACTGCAGGTGTATATATACATAACTGAATACACAGCTTGTTTCAATTTAGCATCATCCAGTTACAGCAATCCTCATCATCTTAATAATTATACACAGCTTAACATCATTAGATACAGCAGTCAGTCATTAAGGAATCTCTATCATCTTAATGGCTCACTGGTCTTACTTCATCTTAATTATACACAGCTTAACTTAATTAACATCATCTTAACTTGTTTGTGGTCCTCTACAGGGCCCAGTAATGGAGAGCCAAGTGTTAGCATCTGGGGTTGGATGAATGGAAAAGGACGTGGATAGGGAGGTGAGAGAGGGGAGAAAGAGGAACAGGTGGCACGGGGGAGGAGGGCTCAAGGCCCAGTTCCACTGCAGGGTGTCAGGGCTCGGAAGCAGGGCTGAGGGAGGCCAATGGGCACAGGCAATGGACAGGGCTACGTTTTTTCAAAGGGAGCCTGCAGGGCCAAGAGTCCAGGTCAAGTCGCCTGGCCCAGGTGAGCATCCTGGGAAGGGGATCAGAAAAACGGGCTTGGCAGAGACAGAAACCACCAGAGGGCGGAAGGAAGGCTCACCCTGAAGGGCTGCAGGTCAGGTGTGAGTGGGGTACGGGCCAGGATTCCAGCAAGAAACCCAGGAAAGGGACCTAGAGGAGGACGCAGGCCAGGGGAGAGCAGGGAATGCCCTCACGGGATGGGGGTGCTGCAGTAGGGTACTGCAGCACAGGAAAGCCAAGGGTAGCAGGAAAGCAGCCCCAGGGATGGGCTCTCAGACGATGCCCTGAAAAGCAATGAGGAAGAAGGGTCACCAGAGGCTCAAGCGAGGAGCCAGGCCAGGGAACTGAGAGCCAAGGGCCAGGGCTTGGACAGGGGGCTCAGGTCAGTGGACAAGATTTGGGAGGGAAGGCAGGGGATTCAGAAGGGGGCAGTCAGGCTCCAGCCTCAGGGCCATGTTCATGTTTCAGGGTTTCTGGTGAAGGACCAAGTGCCTGGGGAGAGCAAGGGGCCCAGGCGAAGGTCAGGGCTCTGTTTCCCCTACAGTCATGAGATCCCTTCCACCTGCGTGCCCAGTGTGGGGGGTGGGGCTCGTGTACAGCTGCAGCCAGGGTAGCAGGGACTCAGCCATCCCAGGAGCCCCATTGGTAACATATCTTATAAATGTAGACATCTCTGTGAAGCCCAGCTCAAGGCCAAAGGCCTTGTTTTCACATTTCTACAAACTACTATACAGGATATGTTTATGAAAAACTAGTAAGGGAGTGCGCAGCACCTGCAGTGCTGGTATCTTCTCAGCCAGTGGCCAAGTAAAACAGGGCAACAGGAAAATAGGAGGTTTATATATATTGAATGGTTTTGCAGAGACTCTTTTGGTAACAGTCCAAAAATCAGCCATGGTGAAGGTTTCTTTATAATCCCAGGTAAGACTTTTCTGTGGAGAAAGGGGTTGTCACTTAAATCCCCCATTTAATGATGCTCCACATAAATTAATCCTTTAAATTTAAGAGCATCATTACCATTATATTAGCTTAAGGCCTTATATAATATCAAAATCTTAGTTGTTGTCATCTTTTTAAAAGCAGTTTTCATAGTGCACTCGTTAGCTTTAATGCACAGTGGAGGCTAATATGGGATCAATAAACAGGTTTACAGAAGAATACCCAGTATAGCAGTTAAGCTTTTAAATTTACCTAGGATTGACAACCATCTCCCAAAAGCGTGTTTGGGACCCAAAGTTGAATGCCCTTCTAGGTATGCACTAGCACATGTGCTAGTTCTCTTGTGTTGTTGGCTATATTCTTAACGTGTTTGTATTTTTTTAATACATTTGGATGCCACAATCTGAGCTGTGGAGCTCTTCACATATTTCTCTCTCCTCAGCCAGTAAATAACCTAATGCCAAGCAGTTTTGATAGTTAGCCACTGATGTTGGCTCTGTTTTGTGGCTAGGAGGGCTAAGGCTTTGGCAGTCTGATTAATAATAATTTCTAGTACAGCTTGTAAGTGAATAATTCTGTTTAACAGGTAAATAGGAGTTCTATATCTCCAACTGCCATTTTGTGCCCAGGTAATGGGACCATAAGTGGCAATGATCCTCTGGGGTGGCAACTTACCTTCACCCCAAGATTGGTGACCTTCTAAATCATGTTACTTCCCAATGGACCTCTTTTTTTCTTTCCAAACTGTAATCCATCCGTTGCATTCCTCTAGCTGGACAGGTCCTAAATATATGTTTCACCCCCTCTTGGTTATTGTGGATTGTCTTGAAATATGGTTCACATGATCTCCATGGTTGGAATAGGAATAGCATAGAACCTCTTAAGTTTATCAAAGGAAACCAAACTAAATAATAGATTAATGTTTTTGGTTAGCATAGGTTAAACAGCATAAATTAACAAACCAAAACTAATAACACCTAAAAAATCCTAGAAAATTTATATAAGCAAGATAAAAAAGCATAAATGAATTTTTTACCCATTTTCCAGTCAGTAGGAGTTACTGTTATCAAAAGATTAGCAAAGGGGCTGGGGATGTGGCTCAAGCGGTAGCGCGCTCGCCTGGCATGCGTGTGGCCCGGGTTCGATCCTCAGCACCACATACAAATAATGATGTTGTGCCCGCCGAAAACTAACTAAATAAATAAATATTAAAAAATTCCCTTTTAAAAAAAAAAGATTAGCAAAACCCAGAGAATTGTGTATATGTCTAGAAGAAAGGGGTGCCAATGCATTATAGTATACAAACTATCTTAGCAGTTGTAAGTGTTCATTAGCCCTGGTGGGAAGTTTATCTTTCATGGTACATTGATCAGCCAGTCCCTCCCGTGTGGCTGAAGGAGGGCCATGGCCATGGTCTCCACAAGCTTCAGCTGTGCATACACCAGTCTGCTTCTGGAGTGACTGGAGCAGGGCTGTTGTCCTTCTGACCCTCAAGCTTCTTTGGTACTCCTTTTTTTTTTTTTTCTAGACAGTCAGCTTCAAGGGTGCAACAGCGTCTGGAGTGCACACACAGTCCACATCTGCATGCTTGAGTCTGGTGTATTCAATCAAGGGAACTATTTCTGCAAAATTGACTGCAGTTGGGGTGGATAAAATAACAGGGAAAGGGCCCTTCAAAGAAGGTTAGGTGTTTGAATATTTTATTCTTTGACCCAGAATCAATTTCCAGGCTTGAAGGGGTGTGCACCTGTGGTCAAACTTAGTGGCAATCTTTCTCTAACCCAATGGTTGAGAACCTGTGAAGTTTTCCCTATGTCCTGAAGCTGTCTTCTCAGGATGAATTCTCATACCTCTCTTAAGTCTCCCAATGGCCCTCTAATAAGAAGGGGGCCTTACATACATTATCTTTTAAGGAGAGAATCCAGTCCTCCTAGTGGGAATGGATCTAATCCTCAACAGTGTCATAGGGAGAAATTCATCACAATGTGAGTCTCCTAACATAGCTTACCCAATTGAGACTTAAAGTCCTGTTCACCCTTTGAATGTTACCAGAACTCCACAGCCTATAGGCAGTATGTAACTTCCATCTGATGTTTAAACTCTGGTCATTAATCATATCACCTCTGCCCAAAATCTGGTCCATTGTTTGAGCCAATAGTTATTATGATAAAAAATCTGAAATCATTTCCCAGAGAAGTATCCTGGTTATCTCTCTTGACTTTTCACACCCAGTCAGAGTAGGAACACACAAAAACCACCAGTTACTTATAGCCCCGTGGCGTGGTAGTTCAGTGAAGTCTACTTCCAAGTCTTCAAAAGGTGCTACTCCTATAGGTTGGATCCCTGGTGGGAACTCTGGCCCCTGACAAGGATTGTTATGAGCACAAGACTCACATTCTTTTCAGAATATCCAGGTGAAGTTTGTGAGCCAGATGACATAAAATGTTGACACACAACTCTCTCATGTGCTGTATTTCCAATGTGTTCTCCTGTGTAACTATTTGATAAAGGCTAGGGCTATATTCTCTGGGATGGCAATGCCAGCCATCACATAGCTCCATCATCCTTCTGGGAGAAATTTTTTTTTTTGTCTCAAACTATTTATGTTCATGTTGAGAGTATGTTGGCTCCCATTCTGTTACATAATAGGCCATGAAGAAGGGCAGCCTTTAAACCTGGAAATTGATTTTCTTCTCATTTATTGCAGACAGTTCCTTGGCTTCTCTGTACGCTCTCCAGCTGCCCTGAGAAACCACAGTTTCCCTTTCGATGACCATGGCAATATATAATCACAACTTTCCTGGGAGCTGACAGTGCATCCAAAATTTTATGAATTTCTTGCCCATACATCATGCCTTTTTTTCTCCTGAGTTAATGAGTCCCTTTTCTTTGTATAAGGCCCTCAAAACATGAAGGGTAGAAAATACATATTTTGAGTCTATGTAAATATACATCCAGAATCCTGCTGTCAACTGAGGTGCTTGACTCAAAGCAGTAAATTTTGCTTTTTGTGCTGAGGTTTCCTGAAGCAGAGGTTCTGCCTCAACAGTGGAGTCCAGAGTGACCACTGCATATCCAGCAAAACATAACCCATCTTTTATAAAACTTCTTCCAACCAATAATTTTCCCAAAGCCAATCTATCAGCTTCCAACACCAGAAGATCTGAGGCTGTAAGGGTATGTAAACAAGGTGGCCATTCTTGGGCTACAGAGCCCAGCTCTTTGGACAGATATCCATATCAAGACTCCTACAGCCATTCCAGACTGTCCCTGGATGTACAGAAAGTAAAGCTTTGTGAGGTCAGGTAGCCCTAGTCCAGATGCACTGAGAGTGCTTGTTTAATGTCCTCAAAGGTCTTTTGCATAGGTGGCCCACATATTAAAGGATCCCATTCTCCCCACTTTGTGGCTTCACTGAAGGTTTTTATATAACTGAAAGTTGGGGATCCATATATGGCTGAATATGGTAGCCCCCAAGAATTCTCTATTCTGATAGCAGGTTGAAAGGAATGTAATTGAGCAGATTTCATGTTTCTTTTGAGGTCCAGTGGCTATTGTCTGTTCTGTTGCTGAGTCAGATGGTAGCCAAATTATTTGACGTTATTCTTGGTATATATGGGCTTTAAAGTCAGAGTCCAGTTCTGTCCCAAGGATGGTGTCCTCAAGCCCCTGGGAGGAACTGTCATTTAGGGAAGGGTAGCATACATAAATCCTCTGGCACTTTAAGAAGCAGGACATTTTTTGTTATATCCCCGTATAGGATCTTGGCTGGTGGGATTCTCCAACTCTCAGATCTAATGTAAATCTTAGCAGAGATTGATGACCTGGGATATCATTTGTATAAAAGACACCTATGTCAATCTCATCGTGGGCCATCTGCCATGTTGGAGGGCAGGTTCTCTGCAGGTTCTGGTGTAGCAGCCACATTCTGCTCACCTAGGTTTTGTTCTTTGTCTGTGTGGCTTTTTCCTCTTTACAGGTAGGGGCCAGCTCTAATTGTGTATAGTAGAGCTACCCCACTTGTGATTTTGTTTGATATGCCTTGGTGCATGGGGCTCTGTGTCCCTTCCTGTTGGTGGCTCACAGCGTGTGGCTTGGAGCCAAGGTGGCATGTCCTTTTGGAGTGTGCACCATATGGCCCTCTATTGGGTATTAATATGAATATATTTCTGGTTCTTTTTGAGGCTTTCAGCAGCCGAGCCATCCTGATGCACTGGTTCCTGTGCATCATATACAGTTGAGTGTGTCTATTGGACCCCTGCCATATTCATCAATCATCAACTTCTGAGCAAGTGGGAAGAAACTTCAAGGAGGGGTTGGAGCAAAAGCCTGGGGGAAAGCATTCATTCCTTCTCTGTTCAAGGCTTAGCATTTGAGCATGGAATTAGGTGCTTGCCCACTGGGGCCACTGGAGATTTTATCTTTTGTCTGACCACCCTATGTTTTCCTTATAAACATTTTGACCATTGGCTTTGTTTTAGTGAGATTCCCCCCATTTGAGTGACGTCTGTGTTTGTGGTGAGGGCAGCTGTAAGGAGATCCATCCTCTTCTTTATATTTTTGGTCTGCCTGTCTTTGAGTCTCTGGGTCTCCATTAAGGAAAACTGTGGTGGCCATCTTCATCAGCTCTCTGGCACACTTCTCAGTAAAGCCAGTTTGTGATTTTTGGCAAATGTCACTCTAAGCCTGTTCCACAAAGGCTGCATTGGTCACCTGTTGCTTGAGCCTCTGAACCTCTTCTCTTACAAACTTGCATAGTGATGCCCCTCATATGATGCTTGTATGGTGCCCCTCCTCTTCTGGGCACCTCTGGGCAGAGATAGGGGCAACAGCAGTAATGGCCCGGACACTCAGCTCTGAGTCAGTTGGGCACAACTCTTTTGATCATTACTGGGAGTTTCATAAGGCAGATGGGTCTTACGCAGATCTGAGGTCTAGATAAATATTCAGGGTTATCAAAGGTGCAAGAGGGGAGATGCTGGAGAAATGGTAAGATTTGCTTGGCTCTATTTGTCTGCAGATGTGCTCTGGCTTAGACTAGGTCTTAGGTCTGGCTCCAATTCCTTCTAACTCTTGGGAACAGTTTCTTTCTTTTTATTCTCTTTGAATTCCTGTGATAGATTCTTGATATCTCTTTAATTTTAGCCCTTATTCTTTGTTGTGGCCCCATCTTAGATCTGGATAATGGGCTGCATCAGATCAATAATGGTCCAGGGTTTCTCCATGTAGGAGGATGTATGATTTTTCCAGCTTATGAGTGCAATGGTGGTGAAAGGCCGGCACACAAAACTGCCTTGTCTCCCTCTGGTGTTTCTCTGGTCAATATGGGCAGGTCCTTTAGTCCCTTGCAGGGGTTTCTGGAGTGCTCTCATCTGGGTTGTGGCTCTGGTCTTGGGACAAATCTCCCACCTTAATCTTGGGAGGTGAAAGAGACTTTCATTGTAGGAAGTCTCTGAGGACACCAAAGAGAAAGAAATACTCAGTATTGGGGGCTATCACTTGTTGCTTCTGAGGATGATAAGGCTTAAGGGACAGTTTGCTGTCCGAGTGGTACTGGCAATCTTGGGTAGAGTGGCACATAAGGCGGTGGGTCCTCTTCTGTCTCATGGGGAAAACTGTTTCCCTTCCTGTTTTTCCTCCATAAGTTATTCTGGTTAGCTGCTTTCCGCTGGGTCTTAGAGACCTCTAGGCTCCTGGATAACATCAGCTTGGACTGTCTATCTAGACAGGCTCTCAACCAAGAGGGCTGTTTCTGTACTATCTCTGGACAGCAATCAATGGAAAAGAAAAGGTTCAGGGACTCCAACAATAATCAAAAGGACCTCAGCAATGACTCTCTCATCTGAAGAGCCTTCTGGTGCCCAGACCACATCTTGCATGGGCCATTCTAATTCAGAGAGTATGCCACATTTTTGGAGTGAGTTTCACCCCACCATTACCAGGAAAACCTTCCTAAAAGTTTCTAACAAACATTTCAGAAGGCTCAGTTTTCTTTGTGTGCCTCCCATGTTCCAGCCTGCATCAGCATCACACATATAGGACAAAACTCACTTTGTCCGTCTCAGGCTGTTCCCCTTGTGGGGACTTAGGGCCCTCTTATCATTGTGGGTTGGCCTCAACCCCTGACCTGGAGATTTCACCTAGATGTTGGTTGGTGAAATTCCATTATAGACTTTATGACGTGCCATGGAACCTCAGATCAGGACTCCACACTTGCTTCGGCCCTGGGGTTGGGTAGGAAACCTTCCCTTTTTCCATCTCATTTGCATACTTTTCCCACAGACATGGTCAGAAATAAATTTCTATACTGCCCAAATTCCAACATTTCCAAACCAAACAAAAAGGGTGTCACAGTTTCCCCTCTGATCACTGACCCCGAAAACAGTCTACTCAGGTGACTCCCTGGGTCTGTTTCAGCTCCAACCACTTTGGAGAATACTCGGAACTCAACAGAGGTTGATCAAGCCTCTCTTCCACCCACTTAGGCCTCGAAGGGGAAGTGAGGTGGTCTTCAAAAACAAATGGACCCAGGTCCTAACTGTTCAGTTGGGCGGGGCTCCAAAACCCTAATTCTGGTTCCTGTTGCCTATGGGTCCCTTTGTGTTCTGGGATGGCAATCCCAGGGTGCTGGGTGAGTCATCTCTCCTTCAGATCAAGAGTGGCCTGGGTGTGAAAAGGAGAATGCAATCCCCCCCGCACCTGGAAGTGGGTCTGTGGATAAAGAGAGGCACAATAGCCTTCCCTACCTCCTATGTTGCATCTGGGTCCCCACAAATGTTGTAGGAACAAATGAGGCAAGGCACCGAACATAGCAGGAAACAATTTTATTTGGCTGCAGCCATGCTCAGAGGGTACAGCCTTTGCTGTAAACATTCAATCCCATGAAACCCGCGTTCAGGTAGTTTCAGAATTGTATACCCAACATATAAGGGGAGGGGTTCATAAGTTCACAGTCTGAAAAAGTTCACATAAAAACAGCTTTTTCTTTCACTGTTTTGGGCAAGTTAACTCTTCAAGGACAACTCCTGAGATGGGGAGAAACTCTTTTCCCCATTTTTCCTCTCCCTGCCAGTTGTTACCGTGGAGCCAAGTTGGTAACATATCCTTAAAATGTAGACATTTCTATGAAGCCCAGCTCAAGGCTACCAGCCTTGTTTGCACATTTCTACAAACTACTATACTTGATATGTTAGTGAAAAAGTAGTAAGGTGTGCCAGCATCTGGAGTGCTGGTATCTGCTCAGCCAGTGACCAAGTAAAACATGGCAATAGGAAAATAGGAAGTTAATCAACATTGAATTCTTTTGCAAAGACTCTTTTTCTGACAGTCCTAAAAACAGCCATGGTGAAGAATTCTGGAGAAGCCCAGTTAAGACTTTTCTGTGGAGGATGGGGGTGACACTTCAATACAAGGAGAACAGATGGGAGGCACAGGAGGGGGCTCAATAAAGGGGCTTGAAATCAAGGGAAAGGAACAGGATCCTGGGGAAGGGTGGCCTCAAGCAAGGAGCCAGGCCTGGGAATGGAGATCCAAGTGCATTGGCCTGAGCCAACAGACAGGGCTAGGAAGGGGAGGGAGGGGAGAAAGGGGCACAAGTGGCATAGGGAGAGTATGGCTCAAGGCCCAGGTCCACTGATGGGTGTAAGTGTTGGGAAGCAGGTCCCGGGCTGAGGGAGGCTAAAGAGTCCAGAAAAAGGGGAAGGGCTATATTTTTTCAAAAAGAGCCTACAGGGCCAAAGTCCAGGTCCAGTCCCTTGGCCATGGTGAGCATCCTGGTAAAGGGATCAGGAAAACACAGGGACAGTGACAACAGGAGGTCCCAAGGAGGGCCCAGCAGGAAGTGCCGGAGGATGCCTGTTGATGGGGGGGTACAGGACCCCCACAGGAATAACAGGCTAGGGACCTAGAGGAGGGCCCCATCCTGAAAGTGTAGAGATAGGTGAGGCCTGTGCAGGAAGGCAGCACTAGGTTTCTGCCATTCAAGGAAGCCAAGGGGAGCAGGAAAGCAGCCCAAACGAGGGGCAAGCTGAGAGCAAGAAGAGCCACCAGAGGCTCAAGTGAGGAGACAGGCCAGGGAATTGTGAGAAAAGGGCCAGGACTGGGGCTGGGGGATCAGGACAGTGGACATGGCAGAAGAGGGAAGGCAGGGGATACAGCAGTGAGCAAGCAGGCTCCAAGCCCAGGGCCATTGCCAGGACTCGGTTTACTGAGAGTAGGACCAAGGGCCCAGGGAGAGTAAGAGGCCAAGATTAGGGACAGGGCTCTCTTTCCTATAAGGTGACCTGCCCAGACTGGTGGCTGGCAAGGGATGGGCGACATGAGGTGCATGATGAGAGAACAGGTTGGAGGTTCTTGGTGGATGTGGAGAGGGCTAGAGCCAAGGCCCAAGCTAGGATCCTAGGAAAGGTACCAATTCCACCAACAGAGCAATAGAAACCCAAGAAACAGGAGGAAAGCACTCCAGGGGAAATCGCGAGTGGAAGGAGAGGAAAGGTTGGCACTAGGATGTGGAAACAGAGAGCAGAGCAAAGGGCACCCAGTGGAGTGCACTAAGGGGCCCAAGAAAGGGACCCTAGGCAATTCCCAACGTGAAGTGACACCTTGCAATGCCACACAACATGAGGAATGCAGTCCGCGGCTCAAGCAAGGAGAAACTTTGGAAAACTGGAGTGCAAAACATCAGGGTGAGGGAGTACTGGGTTGAGGTAGGTGTATCATGCAAGGTTAGATGGTATGGGAGGAAAGGGAGATGATTGTGCAGGGCAAGGTCAGCGGATGGCCCAAGTCCACTGACAGGTGTCAAGGTTTGGAAGGCGAATGGGGCCCAGGTGAGGGGCAAGGCTGCATTTCCCATAGAGAGCCTTCAGGGCCCAGAGGCAAGCCAATTCCTCTCCTCTGCCCCAGGTGAGTAGAACCTCACAGAGAGACAAGGATGAATGGAGGGCCAAAGGAGGGCACTGTGAGAGGATACCTTGCTTCAGGAATTGGGGGCGGCATTGGTGGGGAGCCAGGACCCTTTCAAGCATCCAAGGCTATGGAGAAACAGGGGGAGGGAAGGATCTAGGCAGTGCCAAGATATCAGAGTACAAGGAGAACAGACGGGAGGCCCAGAAAAGGCCAGAAAAATGGGCCTGAAATCACGGGACAGGGACAGGATCCTTGAGAAGGGCATCCAGGGATTCAAGCAAGAGATGAGGTCAAGAAATGGAGAGCAAAGTGGCAGGAAATAGGTGGTGTCTCATGAAAATGGACAGGGCTGGGGAGGGGAGGGAGAATAGAAATGGGATTGGGTGGCACAGGGAGAAGAGGGATCAAAGACCAGGTCCACTGCTGGATATCAGTGTTGGGGAGTAGGACCTGGGCTGATGGAGGCCAAAGGGCCCAGGAAAGGGGCAGGGCTACATTCTCCCAAAGGGAGCTCAAAGGGCCAAAAGGCCAGTCAAGTCCCTGGCCCTGGTGTGCATCCTTGTAAAGGGATCAGGAAAAGAGCTAAGACAGGGAGAGGGATAGGGACAACAGGAGGTCCAAAGAAGGGAACAGCAGAATAGGCCAGAGGATGTGTGTTGTTGGGTTGGGAGCCAGGACACCAGCAAGGAAACCAGTCTAGGGACCTAGATGTGGTCCCATGCCAGGGCAGAACAGGGAAGGGCAGGACGGGCAGGCAGGCACCACCAGTGTTCTGCAAAGAAAAGGAAGCCAAGGGAAGCAGAAAATCATCCCAAGCAAGGGGTGCAAAGTCAAAGCCCAGGGATGCTGGGAGCAAGAAGGGGCACAGGAGGTTGCAGGGAGGAGCAAGGCCAGAGAATTCAGAAGGGAGTGCCAACACTGTGGCAGGGGACTCACGACAGTGTATAGGGTCAGGGAGGGAAGGCATGGGATCTGAGAGGGGACAGGCAGGCTTGAGGCCCAGAGCTACTACCAGGTGTCCAAGTTCCATGTTTAGGACGAAGGGTCAAAGAAGAGCAAGGGGCCCAGGTGAGGGGCAGGGCTCTGTTCCCATAAGATTCACTGGCCCTAATGAGAATCCAGGGCCATTGAATGGGCAAAGGGGTCCTGGAAATGGACAGGGCCCAGGAAAAAGGGAATGAGAGGGCATTGTGCTGGGTCGTGGTGGGTGTGGAGAGGAGCCATAGCCAGGACCCAAGCAAGGAGCCCAGGCAAAGGTCTCATCTGACCGACCAAAAATGAGGGACCCAAAGATCAGGAGGCTCCTGGGTGTGCCCAGTTAAAACACAAGGGGATGGGAAGAAAGGGGTGAAACGCGAAGGAGGAGTCAGCTGGACGCACAGGGCAAACCAAGAGAAGCACGCTAGGGGGCCCAAAATGGAATGACATCAGGCAAAGCCACAGGATGCCATGGGACTCTGGCATGCAGTCAGGGGCTCAGGTGAAGGTTCAGGGTCAGGGAGGCTGGGTTGGGTTTTTAGCCGCATTGAAGGCCAGAGGGCAGGACAGGGAGGGGAGGGAATGGTGCAGGGCATGTCTGGCACAAAGCACACTTCACCTGCCAGGTTTCAGGTTTCTCACAGCAAGGGAAATCAGGTGAGGGGCAGGGCTGTGTTTCCATAAGGAGATTTCAGGATGTAGAGGCCAGTAGCCTGTCCTGGGTGAGTAGATCCTCAGAGAGGGACCAGAAGCAAAGGAGGACCAAGGGGGGGGGGGCTGTTAGGAAATGCATTTCGTCCAGACACAGGGGAGAGTTGGTGGGGAGCAAGAACCCAATCAAGGAGCCCTGTCTAGGCAGAAGTAGTGGAATAAAGGTTCCAGGCAGTGCCAGGATACAACAGCAGATGGAAAACAGAGGGGAGGCATATCAGGGCCCTGAGTAAGGGGCCTGAAATCAAGGTACATGAGAAAGATCCTCAAGCAGGACAGCCAGGTTCTCAAGCAAGGAGCCAGGCCTAGTAATAGAGAGCCAAGTGCAAGGGCCTGTGTCAAGGCATATGAAAACAGACAGGTCTGTTGAGGGGAGAGGCAAGCAAAGGAGCTGGTATAGCAAAGGAAGTAGGTTCAAGGCCCATGCCCACTGCAGGGTGGCAGCGTCTGGGAGCAAGGCCTGGGCTGAGGGAGGCCAAATGGCCTATGCAAGGGGAAGGGCTATGTTTAATAAAACGGAGCCCCTGGGTCCAAGAGGCCAGGTCCAGTCTCCTGGCCTGGGTGAGTATCCTGGGAAAGGGAACAGAAAAAAGGGCCTGGCAGTGACAGGGAAGACTGGAGGGCCAAAGGAGGTCACAGCCTGAAGGGCCTGAGGATTTATGTGGTTGGAATGTGGGCCAGAATAAAAGCAAGGAGCCCAGCTTAGGGACCTAGAAGAGGGCCTAGGTCAGGGGAGAGCATGGAAGGGTGAGTCTGGTAAAGTGGGGCTGCACTAGGGGACTAGTACAGGGAATCCAAGGGGAGCAGGGAAGCAGCCCTAGAGAGGGGCCCACATACCAAACCCAGGGAAACACTGAGCAAGAAGGGCCACCAGAGGCTCAAGTGAGGAGCCAGGCCAGGGAATGAAGAGCCAAGTCCTGGGGAAGAGGCCTCAGGTAATTGGTCAAGGGTGGGTAGGGAAGGCTGGGGATCCAGCAGGGTGGAGGCAGGATCAAATCCCAGGGCCACTGCTGGATTTCAGGGTTCTGGGGACAGGACCAAGAGCCCAGGGAGAGCAAAGGGCCCAGGCCAGGAGCAGGGCTCTGTTTCCTATAAGATGCACTGGTACAGATGAGAATCCAGGGCCAGGGACTGGGCAAAGGTGGCTGGCAAGGGAAGGGGGCCAGGAGGAAGACAAAGGAGGGCTTGATTCGAGGTCACAGTGGGTGTGGACAGGGGCAAGAGCCAATAACCAAGCAAGGAGTACAGGCAGGGAACCGATCTGACCCAAGATGATAAGAGACACAAGAAGCAGGGGACTGCACAAGGGGAAAACAGCGAAGGGGAGGAAGGGGCAACATGAGGATGAAGAGACAGTTGGCAGGTGGGCAGCACAAGGGGCACCAAGGGGAGTGAGGTAGGTGGCACAAGAAAGGGGCCCCTGCATCCAACATAACACAAAAAGATGCCACGTGAAGCCATACAACACTACCCCACATGATGAACAAAAGCAGTCAGGGGCCCAGGTGAGGAGCCAGGCCCAAGATTGAAGTGCAAAGGGTCATGGTTCAGGAGGGCTGGGTTGGGGCTGGGGCAGCATGAAAGGGAAGAGGACAGGGGAGGTAAGGGACGGGATCGAGTAGTGCAAGTTCCACACAAGAGCCACATCCACTGCCAGGTTTCAGGGTTCGGGCAACCAAAGGGGCCCAGGTCAGGGGCTGGGCTCTGTTTCCCATAGGAATATTCAGGGCACAGAGGCCAGCCAAATCCACTCCTCTGCCCCAGGTAAGTAGATCCTCATGGAGGCAGCTTTACCAGAGCAGGTCTTGGGAGGGTAGGGAGAGGAAATAGGGGAGTTAGTGGCACACAGGGAGAAAGGCTCAAGGCCCGGGTGCACAGATATGTGTCAGGATTGGGGAGCAGGACCCAAGCTGAAGGAGGCCAAAGGGCCCAGGCAAGGGGCAGGGCTACTTATTCCTTAGGGATCCATGAAGGCCAATAGGCCAGGTCCATTCACCTGGCATGGGTGTGAATCCTGGGAAAGGGGTGAGGAAAAGGGGCTTGGCAGGGATAGGAATGAAAGGAGGGCCAAAAAAAGGCACAGTGGAAAGGGACAGAGAATTTGTTTTGGTGGTGTATGTCCTGGACCACCATAAGAAGCCCAAGTTAGGGACCTAGACTAGGGGCCATGCCAGGGGAGAACAGGGAAGGGTAGGGCTGAGCAGGTAGACAGCATTAGTGGACTGCTATGCAGGAATACCAGGGGGAGCAGGGAAGCAGCCCATAAAAGGGGCCCACAGTCAATTCCCAGGCATGCTCTGGGCAAGAAGGGCTAGCAGAGGCTCAAGCAGGAAGCCAGGACAAGGAATGGAGATGCAAGGGCTAGGGCTTGGGCAGGGGGCTCAGGACAGTGAGACTTGGGTGGGAAGGCAGGAGATCCAACAGGGGCAGGCAGGTACAGGCCCAGGGCCACTACCAGGTGTTAGGGTTCTGGATGCAGGACCAAGCACCCAGAAAGAGCAAGGGGCCCAGGCAAGAGGCTGGGCTCTGTTTCCCATAAGGAGCCCTGGCTCAGATTAGAATCTAGGGCCAGGGACCTGGCAAAGGAGGCCTGACAAGGGAAGGGGGACAGGAGGAGGGTGATGGCAGGGCATGGTGGGGAGTTCTGTTGGGTAATCAGAGGGGGCGAGACCCAGGACCCAAGCCAGCAGCCTAGGAAAGGGACCCATCAGACCGTTTTTGGATGAGAGACCCAAAGAGAAGGATACACACTAGTGCCAGAGGAATTCGCAAGAGGAAGGTGAGGAAGGGTTTGCATGAGGACAAGAAGACAGAGAAAACACAAGGGGCACCTGGAGGTGCTCGCTGGGGGGCCCCAGCAAGAGGCCACAAGATCAGAGCCAACACAAAGAGACTCCATGCTACAGTAAAGGAAATGAGGAAAGGGGTCAGGGGTTCAGGCGAGCAGCCAGGCCCTGGGACTGGAGCACAACAGACCTAGGTTAGGGAAGTCTGAGTTGGGGTTGGGGCAGCATGCAAGGTGAGAGGGCACTGGAGAGAAGGGAGAGGATTTCTCAGTGCTGGTTCAGAGCAAGTTACATGTTTACTGCCAGGCATCAAAGTTCAGGCAGTGAAGGGGACACAGGCCAGTGGCAGGGCTGTTTCCCACTGGGAGCATTCAGGATGCAGAGGCCAGCCAATTTTGCTCCTCTGTCCCAGGTGATTAGATTCTCAAAGAGGGACCTGGACCAAAGGAAGGTCAAAAGCAGGAACTATGAGGTGATACCTGTGGTGCAGAGTTTGGGGTGGGGTCAGTGGGCAGCCAGGACCCATATGAGGAGCCCAGGTTAGAAAGAAGTGGGGGGAGCAGAGGTTCAGGGCAGTGCCAGCATACCTCAGCATAAGGGTAACAGAGGGGAGTCACAGGAGGGGGCCGGTAAAAGGGGTCTGAAACCAAGGGACATGGACAGAGTCCTCAAGAAGGGTGGCCAGGGGCTCAAGCAAGGAGCTGGGCCCAGTAATGGAGAGCAAAGCGCTAGCACCTGGGTCTGGGTGAATGAAAAGGGACATGGTTGTCTGTGGAGCTCTTATACCACTGCAGCATGGGTATACCAGACTGGCTTCTCCAGGCAAAACAACCATCCGCCTTGGTGTCCAGGCTAGCTTGAATTCTACCTCTGCCCATGTAGAGTGGAATTGCCCCTCCAGGCAAGAGACTCATCCCACCTTGTTTTTTTAGGGGGGGCTCCTATACAGCTACAGCCAGGGTAACAGTGACTCGCCCCTTGAGGCAGTGGAGACCCCTTTCACGTGGATGTCTTAGGGAATTTGTATACCTCCACATGCATGGTGGAGGGAACTCGCTCCTCCAGGTGGGAGACCCCTCCCTCCCGGGTGTCTGTGGGAACTCCTATTCCTCAGCAGGCAGGGTAGAGTGGACTCTACCCTACTGGCAAGAGACACTTCCCAACTGGTTGTTGGAGGAGCTAGTACACTGCCCCAACCAGGGTAGAGTGTACTCGCGCCACCAGGTGGGAGGCCCCACCCACCTTGATATCTGTTGCCCCTCCAGGTGAAGAAACCTCCCACCTAGAAGTTAGGAGACCTCCTATACTGCCACAGCCAGGGTTGCAGGGACTCGCCCCTCCAGGCGAGAGACCCCTCCCACCATGGTTTGTACAGGGGGCTCCTATGCAGCTGCAGCCAAGGTAACAGGGGCTCGCCCCTCCAGGCTGGAGACCCCTTTCAACTGGATGTCTGAGGGAATTCATATACCTCCACATGCAGGGTGGAGAGGAATCTCTGCTCCCTCTGGGTGGGAGACCCCTCCCTCCTGGGTGTCTGGGGGAACTCCTATACTTCTGCAGGCAGGGTAGAGGGGACTCGACCCTCCAGGCAGGAGATGCCTCCCAACTGGGTATCAGAAGAGCTAGTACACTGCTCCAACCAGGGTAGACGTTACTCATGCCACCAGGCAGGAGACCCCTCCCACCTAGGTGCCTGTGGGATCTTGTATATCACCACAGCCCGGTTGGAGTGGACTTGCTTGTCCAGGTGAAGACCCCTCCCAACTGGGTGTCAAAGGGAGCTCATATACCATTGCAGCCAGGGTAGAGAGGACTCACCCCTCGAGTTGGGAGATGCCTCCCACGTGGGTGTCCTGGGAGCTCTTATATGGCACCAGCCAAAGTAGAGGGGACTCGCCCCTCCAAGTGGGAGAACCATCCCACCTGGCTGCTAGGGTGAGCTTGTATACCATCAAAAGCAGAGTCGAGGGAACTCACCACTCCAGGTGGGAAACCCCTCACACCTGGGTGTCTGAGGAAGCTTGTATACCTCCATAGCTAGGGTAGAGGTGATCCGCTGCTCTAGGCGGGAGGCTCTTCCTACCTGGGTGTCAGGGGGAGCTCTTATACTGCCACAGCCAGGGTAGAGGGGATTTGCCCCTCCAGGCAGGATACACCTCCCACCTGGGTGTCAGGGGGCAATCTTATTCCACCATAGCCATGGTAGAGGGGATATTCCCCTCCAGGGTAGAGACCCCTTCCACCTGGGTGTCCAGGGGAGCTCCTATACTGTCACAAGAAGGTTAGGGGAGACTTGACCATCCAGGCGGAAGAACCTGAACACCTGGGTGTGGGTGGCAGAGCTCATATACCACTATATCCAAGGTAATGGGGACTCACACCTCCAGCAAGGAGACCCCTCCAACCTGGGTGTCACCAGGAGCTTGTATAACACTTTAGGCAGGATAGAGGGTTTTTGCCCCTCCAGGCGGGAGACCCTTCCCACCAGGGTTTCAAGGGGAATTCATATACTGTAGCAGCAAGAGTAGAAGGGACTTGCCCCTCCATATTGGAGACCTCTCACATGTGGGTGTGGTGGGGGGCAACTCGTATAAAACTGTAGGCAGGGGAGAGGGGAATCACCACTCCTTGCCACAGAACCCCTTCCACCTGGGAGTAGCGGGAGCTCCTACTCCACTGCAGCCAGGGTAGAAGGGACTAACACCTCTAGGCAGGAGACCCCTCCCACTTTGCTGTCTCTGGGAGCTCCTATATAGCAGAAGCCAGGGGCGAGCCAACTCACCCATCCAGGCGAGAGACCCCGCCCATCTTGATTCCAGGGCAAGCTTGAATTCCGCCTTAGCCAGGGTAGAGGGGACTTGCCCCTCCAAGCGTGAGACCCCTCCCACATGGGTGTTGGAGCAGGTCAGGTATACAGCTGCATCCAGGGTAGCAGAGACTCACCTCTCCAGGAAGGAGACCCCTTTCATCTGGTTGTCAGGGGGAGCTCTTATCCTGCTGCAACCATTGTAGATGGGACTTTCCCCTCAAGGCAAGAGACCCCTCCCTCTTGGATATGGGGGGAGCTCCTATGTCTCCAAAGCCAGGGTGCAGGTGACTCGCCCCTCCAGTCAGGAGACACCTAAAACCTGGGTGTCAGTGGGAGCTCCTATACCACTACAGGCAGGGTCCAGGGGACTCTACATTCCAGGCGGGAGACTACTCCCAACTGGGGGTCAGGAGAGCTCCTGTACTGCAGCAGCCAGGGTATAGAAGACTGGCCCTTCCAGGAAGAAGACCCCTTCCACCTGGGTTCTCAGAGAGCTTGTATTCCACCTTAGCCAAGGTAGCAGCAACTCGCCCCTCCAGGCAGGAGACCCCTTTCACCTGGTTGTCAAGGGGAGCCCTTATCTAGCCAAAACCATTGTAGAGGGGACTTGCCCCTCACAGCAAGAGACCCCTCCCCCCTGGGTGTGAGGGGGAGCTCCTGTATCTCCAGAGGCAGGGTGGAGGGGACTTTCCCCTGGAGGCATGAGACCCCTCCCACTTAGGTGTCAGTAGGAGCTCCTATACCTCCACAGGCAGTATCCAGGTGACTCTACCCTCCAGTTGGGAGACTCCTCTTACATGGGTGTCAGCTCCCATACTGCAGCCGCAAGGTTTGAGGGGACTTGCCCCTCCAGGCAGAAAACCTCTTCCACCTAGATGTCTCAGGGAGCTTGTATACCACCTTAGCCAGGGTAGAGGCCACTTACCCCTCCAGACAGGAGACCCCTTCCACTTGGGTATCAAGTGGAGCTCATATACCACTGCAGCCAGGGTAGAGGTTACTTGCTGCACTGGGCGAGAACCCCTCCCTCCAGGGTGTCAGGGGGAGGTTGTATACTGCCTCATCCAGGGTAGAGGGGACTTGGCTCTCCAGGCAGAAGAACCCTCTCACCTTGGTGTCAAGGAAAGCTAGTATACCACTGCAGCCAGGGTAGAGTGTACTTGCCCCATCAGGCGGGAGATCCCTCCCATCTCTGCTGGGGAGGGGAGCTAGTATATTGCTTCAGCCAGGGTAGTGGGGACTCACCCCTCTAGGCCGGTGATCCCTCCCACCTGGGTGTCAGGGGAGCTCCTATACAGCAGCAGCCAGGATAGAGGGGACTCACCCCTCTAGGCCGGTGATCCTTCCCACCTGGGTGTCAGGGAGAGCTCATATACGTGGCAGGCAGGGAAGAGAGGAATTGCCCCTCCAGTTGGATGACACCTCCTACCTGGGTGTTGGGGAGCTCATATGCTGTCACAGCCAGGAAAGAGGAAACTCTCCCCTCCAGTCGAGACACCCATCACATTTGGGTGTCTATGGGAGCTCATATACCACCAAAGCCAGGGTAGAGTGGACTCTCCCCTTCAGGCTGGAGAACCTTCCACCTGGATGTCCTGGTGAGCTCCTATACCATTGCCAGAAGGGTATAAGGGACTCTCCCCTCCAAGCGGGAGACTCCTTCCACCTCAGTGTCAGGGGAGCTCCTGTACCACCGCAGCCAGTATAGAGGGGAGTTGCCCCTTTACCTGGGGGACAACTCCCACCTGGGTGTCAGGGGGAACTGAATACCTCCGCAGACAGGTTAGAGGTGACTCGACCCTCTGGGTGAAAGAACACTCCAACCTGGGTGTCAGGTGCAACTCACATACCCCAGCAGCCAGGGTAGAGGCGACATACTCCTCCAGGCTGGAGACACCTCCCACTTGGGAATGGGGGTAACTCCTATACCGCCTCACCCAGGGTAGAGGGGACTGACCCCTTCAGGCCAAAGACCAGTCCCACATAGGTGTCTGGCCAGGGGGTGTTCATATACAGCTGCAGCATGGGTAGCAGCCACTCACCCCTCCAGGCGGGAGATCCCTCCCTCCTGGAAGAAGGAGGGGACATTTATACCCCTGCAGTCAAGGTTGAGGGGACTCGCCCTTTCAGGCGGGAGACCCCCACACTTGAGTGGGGGAGGAGCTCATATACCTGTGCAGCCAGGGTAGTGGGGTCTGGCCTCTCGAGGCAGGAGAACCCTACCAGCTGGGTGTCACGGGGAACTTGTATAACACCTTAGCCAAGGTAGCAAGGACTCGCCTGTCAATGTAGAAGACCACTTCACCTGTGTGTGGGGACCGGCACTTGTAAAGCATCTTAGGCAGTGTAGAGAAGACTTTCCCCTCCAGGCGTGAGACCCCTCTCACCTGGGTGTAGGGGGGATCTCCTATAGCACTGCAGCCAGAGTAGAGGGGACTAGCCCTTTCAGGTGGGAGACCCCTCCCACCTGGGTGTCTGAGGGACCTCATATACCACCAAAGCCACAGTAGAATGTACTTGCACCGCTTGGCGAAGGACTCCTCCCACCAAGGTTTCAGGGGGAACTCATATACCACCACAGACAGGATAGGGGGACTCACCCCTTCATGCAGGAGACCCCTCCCACCTGGATGTCTGAGGGAGCTAATATACCTCCGCAACCAGGGTAGAGGGGACTAGCTGCTCCAGTCAGGAGACCCTTCCCACCTGTGTGTCAGCGGGATCTCCTATACTGCCACAGACAGGGTAAAGGAAACTTGCCCCTCCAGGCAGGAGACCCCTCCCACCTGTGTTTCATGGGGAGCTCTTATGCCACTGCAGTCAGGGTAGAGGAGACTTGACCCTCCAGGTTGAGACCCCTTCCACCTGGGTTTCCAAGGGAGCTCCTATACAATGGCAAGAAGTGTAGAAGGGACTCTACCCACCATGCAAGAGACTCCTCATACCTGATTCTTATGGGAACACCTAAACTTCAGCAGCCAGGGTAGAGGGGGACTTGCTGGTCCTGGCAAGAGACCCCTCCGAGCTGGGTGTCAGAGGTGGATCTTATACACCTGCAGTCAAGATAGAGGGGACTAGCAACTCCAGTCGGGAGACACCTCCCATATGGGTGTGGGAGGTGGAGCACATATACCTCTGCAGCCAGGTTACTGAGGATTTTCTTCTCCAGGCAGGAGACTCCTCCCATCTGGGTTTCTTGGAGAGCTTGTATACCACCTTGGCCAGGGCAGACAGGACTTGCCGGTCCATGTCGAAGACCACTCCCACCTGTGTGTAGGGGGGAGCTTGTATAGGGCCTTAGCCAGGGTACAGAAGACTTGCCCCTCCAGGCAGAAGACCTCTCCCACCTGGGTGGAGGGGGGAGCTCCTATACCACTGCAGCCAGGGTAGAGGTGACTCCCCACTCCATGCGAAAGACCCATCCAACCTGGGTGTCAGGGAAAGCTAGTATATCAGTGTAGCCAGCATCTAGAGGACTTGCCCTTCAGGCGGGAGAACCCTCTGGTTGGGTGGGGCAACTTGTATAACACAGCAGCCTGAGTAGAGGGGACTAGCCCCTCCAAGCAGGATACCCCTCCCACCTTGGTGCCTGGGAGAGCTGGTACAATCCCTCAGCCAGGGTAGAGGGGAGTCACCCTTTAGGCAGGAGACACCTCCCACCTGGGTATCAGGTGGAGCTGGTATAGCACAGCATCCAGGGTAAAATGGAATCACCCCCTCTCCCAGGTGGAAGTCCCCTCCCACCTAGGTGTCAGGTGGAGCACATATACCCCATCAGCCAGGCTAGAGGCAACTCGCCCCTCCATTTGAGAGACGTCTCTCACCTGGGTTCTGAGGGAGCTCCTGTACCTCTGCAGCCAGGGTAGAGGGGACTTACACTTCCAGGCAGGAGACCCCTCCCACCTGCGTGTTGGGCGGTGGGACTCATATGCTGCCACAGCTAGGGTAGCAGGGACTCGCCACACAAGGGGGGACACCCCTCTTACATGGGTGTTGTGGGAGCTTGTATACCTCCATAGCCAGTGTAGAGGGGACTCACCCATCCAGTTGGAGACTCTTTCCACATGGTTGTGGGGGAGCTCGAATTCTGCTGCAGCCAGGTTAGAAGGGACTTACCCCTACAGGTGGGAGAACCCTTTCACCAGGGTTTTGGGTGGAACTCCTATACTGCCACAGCTAGGGTAGAGGAGTTTGCCCCTGCAGGCGGGAGTCCGCTCCCACCTGGGTGTCCTGGGAGCTCTTATAGGACAGCAGCCAAAGTAGAGGGGATACACACCTCTAGGCGGGAGACCACTCCCACCTGTTTGTTGGGGGGAAGTTGTATATAGCCTTAGCCAGGGTAGAGGGGAATTTCCCCTCCATGCGGGAGACACTTCCCACCTGGGTGTCTGGGAAAGCTTGTATACTGCTGAAGCCAGGGTACATGGAACTTGTTCCTCCAGGCGGGATTCCCCTACCACCTGGTTGTCCATGGCACCTCGAATACCGCTGCAGCCAGGGAGATCCCTCCCACCAGGGTGATGCCACGGAGCTCCTATACCACCACAGTCAGTGCCGCAGTCCGGCTGCTGCAAAATAACCGGGGGGTGACGAGCAACTTGGGTAGACTGATACAGCAGGAGTGGGAGCCATTTATTGTAGGACAACAGAGGTATTTATACATTCCAAACAGCTTATCTTAATTAACATAAACTAGATAGAGCAGTCAACCAATAAGGAATCTCCACACTTAATGGCTCGCTGGTGCCACCTCACAAACCACTCCCCCTGGCAAAATGCCAGGGGCCATCCTGACTTGTTTACAGACTCTAACAAGTCAGGGCAGAAGGTTTAACCCATGCAGGTGGGGACCCCTCCCACCTGGGTGTTCAGGGAACTTTGATAGGGCACCAGACAAAGTAGAAGGGCTCGTCCTTCCAGGCGGGAGACCCCTCCAACCTGAGTTTTCAGGGGAGCTTGTATACCACCTTATCCAGGGTAGAAGGGACTTGCTCAACCATGTGGGAGACCCCTCTAACCTGGGTGTCTGAGGGAGCTTTTATACCGGCGCAGCCAGTGTAGAGAGGACTCCTAACACCCACTTGGTTGTTGGTGGAGCTCATATACTGCTGCATTCAGGGGAGAGGGGACTTGCCCCTCTCCAGTCGGGAGACCCCTTCCACCTGGTTGACAATGGGAGCTTGAATACCTCTCCAGCCAGGGTAGAGGAAACTCGCCCTATAGGCGGGAGACCCCTCCCACCAGGGTGTCTGGGAAAGCTCCTATACTGCCACAGCCTGGGTAGAGGGATTCGCCCCTGCAGGCAGAAGACTCCTCCCACCTGGGTGTCCAGGTAGCCGTTATAAGGCAGCAGCCAAATTAGAGGGGACTCATTTTTTTCAGGCAGGAGACCCCTCCCGCTTGGGTGTCAGGGGATACTAGAACACTGCTGCAGCCAGGGTAGAGTGGACTCGCCCCTTTAGTCAAGAGACCCCTCTAATCTGGGTGTGGGTGGAGCACCTATACCACCACAGCCAGGGTAGTGAAGACTCGCCCATACAGGCAGGACCCCTTCCCACCTGGGTGTTGTGGGGAGCTTTTATTGAACCTTAGCCAGGGTAGAGGGGAATTGCCCCTCCAGGCGGCTGACGCCTCCCACCTGGTAGTGGGGGTGAGCTCTAATTCCACTAAAACTAGGTTAGAGGGTCCTTGCCCCACCAGGCAAAAGACCTCTACAACCAGGTGTCAGGGGGAGCTCATATAGCGCAGCAGGCAGGGTAGAGGGGACTCAACTCTCTGGGCAGGAAACCCCTTCAACCTCGGTGTCCAAGGAGGCTCCTACATACGCATAGCTAGGGTAGAGGGGACTCGCCCCTCCAGGCAGGAGACCTCTCGCAAGTGGGTGTGTGGGGGTGCTCATATACCACTGCAGCCAGGGTATTGGGGACTCGCCTCTCCATGCAGGAGACCCCCTCCCACTTGAGTGTCGTGGGGAGCATGTATACTACCTTAGCCAGGTTAGAAGAGACTCACCCCTCTAGTCTGGGGACCCCTCTCATATTGGTGTCTGGGGGAGCATGTATTCTGCTGCAACAAGGGTAGAGGGGACTCACCCCTCCAGGCAGGAGACCCCTCTCACCTGGGTGTCAGGGAGCTCAATTACCACTGCAGCCAGGGTAGAGCAGACTCCCAGCACCAGGCTAAAACCCCTCTCACATGGGTGTCAGGGGAGCTTGATTACTGCCGCAGTCATGATAGAGGAGACTCGCTCCTCCAGGTGGGAGATCCTTCCCACCAGGGTGTCAAGGGGAGCTTTTATACCTCTGCAGCCAGGGTAGAGGGGACTTGCTCCTCCAGGCGAGAGACCCCTCTCACATTGTTGTCAGGGCAAGCTTGTATTATGCCTTTGCCAGGGTATAGGGGACTCACCCCTACAGGCGGGAAACCCCTCCTACCTGGGTGTTTCTGTGTGGGGGATAGTATACAACTGTAGCCGGGTTGCTGGGACTGACTCCTCAAGGTGGGAGAAAACTTTCACCTGGGTGTAGGAGGGAGTTCGTATACTGCTGTAGCCAGGATAGAGGGGACTCACCCCTTCAAGAGGAGACCCTCTCATCTGAGTATGGGGGAGGGCAGCTCGTATACTGCCACAGCCAGTGGAGAGGAGACTCACCCCTGGACGTGGGAGACCCCTCCCACCTGATTGTCCCAGAAACTCTTATAAGGCACCAGCCAAAGTAGAGGGGACTCTTTTCTCCATGTGGGTGACTCCTCCCACCTGGGTGTCAGGGGGAGCTCATATACCACTACAGCCAGGGGAGTGGGAACTCTCCCCTACAAGTGGGAGACCTTTCCCACCTGGGTGTCCGACAGAGCTCCTATACATTTGTAGCCAAGGTAGAGGGAATTCACCCATCCGCTCGGGTGACCCATTCCACCAGGGTTTTGGGGAGAGCTCGAATAACTCCGCCTCAGAGTACAGGTGACTCTCCCCTACAGGAGGGAAACCCCTCCCACCTTAGTGTTGGGGGGAGCTCCTATACTGCCACAGCCAGTGTAGCATGGTTCACCTCTTTAGGCAGGAGAGCCCTCCAACCTGGATGTTCTTAGAGATCTTATAGAACACCAGTTAGGGTAGAGGGGACTTGCGACTCCAGCAGGAGACCCTTCTCACCTGAGTGTAGGGTGGGGGGCTTGTATACCGCCTTAGCCAGGGTAGAGTTGACTTGCCACTCCAGGCGAAAGTCCCCCCCCCTCGAGTGTCTGGGATTGCATGTACACAGCAGGAACCAGGGAAGAGGGGAATCTCCCCTCCAGCCTGGATACCCCTCCCACTGGAGTGTCAGGGGAGCTCCTTGACTGCCACAGCCAGGGTAGAGTGGATTCACCCCTCAAATAAGCGGGAGACCTCTCCCACTGAGGAGTAGGGTTGGGGGGCTTGTATCCCGCCCAAGCCAGGGTTAAAGGGACTAGCCCCTCTATGAGGAAGACCCCTCCAACTTGGGAGTCTGGGGGTAACTCATATACCCCTGAATCCAGGGTAGAGGGGACTCGCCCCTCTAAGTGGGACACCTCTCCCAACTCGGTGTCATGGAGCTCATATACCACTGCAGGTAGGTTAAAGTGGACTTTCCCCTCCAGGCAAGAGACCCCTCCCACCTGAGTATGGGGGTGGCTTGTATACCACAGCAGCCAGGGTAGAGCGGACTTGCCCCTCCAGGCAGGAGACCCCTCCCACCTGGGTGTCTCAGGGAGCTCTTACACTGCTGAAGCCAAGAAAGAGTGAACTGGCCCCTCCAGGCAGGAAACCCCTGCCTCCTGGGTGTCCAAGAGCTTGTATACTGCATTAGCCAGGGTGGAGGTTACTAGCTCTTCCAGGCAGGAAATCCCTCCCATCTTGCTATGGCGGGGGGTTATCTGGTATACAGCTGCATCCAGGAAAGAGGGGACTTGCCCCACTAGGCAAAAGCCTCCTAAACCCTGGTTGTGAGGGGAGCTCATATACCACAGAGGCAGGGAAAATGGGATTCACCACTCCAGTTGGAACACCCCACCTAACAGAGTATTGGGGGAGCACTTATACCACTACAGCCAAGGTAATGGGGACTCACCCCTCCAGAAAGGAAACCCCTCCCACCTTGGTGTCATGGGGAGCTTGTATACCAGCTTAGCCAGGGTAGATTGGACTAGCCATTCCAGGCGGGAGATGCTTCCCACCAGGGTGTCAGGGGGGAGCTCCTATACTGTTGAAGCCAGGGTATAGTGTATATGCCACTGAGGTGGGAGATCGATCCCACCTGGGTGATAAAGGGAGCTCTTATACAGTTGTCGCCAGGATACAGGGACTTGCCCCTCCAAGCTGGAGATGCCTCCTGCCTGGGTGTTGGAGGAGGCTAGTATACCCCCACAGCCAGGATAGAGGGAACTCACCCCTCAAGGCTGGAGACTCCTCCCACCTGGGTGGCAGGGTGGGGGAGCTCTTATACCACTGCAGTTAGTGTAGTGGGGTCTCACCCCTCCAGACAGAAAACCCTTCCCACCTGGGTGTTGCGGGAGCTTGTATACCACCTTAGCCAGGGTAGAGAAGACTCAACACTCCAGGTAGGAGAACCTTCTCTCTGGGGTGTCTAGGAGAGCTCTTATACCACAGCAGCCATGGTAGAGAGGAATCGCCACTCCAGGTGGAATACCCCTCCCAACTAGGTGTCCGGTTTTGGGGCTCATATACAGTTCTAGACAGGATGGAGGGGACTTGCTCCTCTAGAAAGGAGACCCCTCCCACCTGGGTGTGTCAGGGAGCTTTTATACCAAGTTAGCCAGGGTAGAGGGGATTGGAGGTGTGAATCCCCTCTACCCTGGCTGTAGTGGCATATGGGAAAAAAGGGGAGTTAGGGGAATGGGTGTTGCAGGGAGAGGAGGGCTCATGGCCCAGATTCACTGCAGGGTGTCAGGGTTGAGGAGCAGGGCCCAGGATGAAGGAGGACAAAGCTCCCAGGCAAGGGGCACTGCTACCTTTTCCCAAAGGAAGACTGCAGGATAAAATATCCCAGTTCCGTTTTTTGGCTTGTGATGAGCATCCTGGGAAAGGGTTCTGGAAAAAGAGCACAGTAGGTACAAGGACAACAGGAGGGCCAAAGGAGTGCACAGCGTGAAGTGCTGGAAGAAGGGTGGTTTGTGAGGTGCAGGTTAGGACCACAGAAAGGAGCCCAGGCTACAGATCTAGAGGAGGGCCCAGGCTAGGGGAGAGCAGGGAAGGGCGGGGTCCAGCAGGCAGGGGCTGCACTAGGGTTCTGAGATGCAGGGAACACAAGGCAAGGAGGGAAGTGGTCCCATCGAGGCCTATAGTTCAAACCCAGGGAAGCACAGAGCAAGAAGGACCCACAGAGGCTCAAGAAAGAAGCCAGTCCAGGGAATGGAGAGCCAAAGGGCCAGCACTGGGGCAGGGGTCTCAGAGTAGTGGACAGGGCTGGGGAGGGAAGAAAGAGGATCCAACAGGGTGGAGGCATGCTTGAGGCCCAATGCCACTGCCAGGTGTCAGGTTTTCTGGTGCTGCCCCAAGGGTCTAGGAAGAGCAAGTAGTCCAGTCTAGGGTCAGGGTTCTGTTTCCCCTAAGGCACGCTGATTCAGATGAGCATCAAGGGCCATGGACCAGGCCAAAGTGCCTGGCAATTGACAGGGGCCAGAAGGAGTGCCATGTGAGGGCACAGTGGGGGGTCACGGTGGGTGCAGAGAGGGGCAAGAGTCAGGACCCAATTAAGGAGCCCAGGAAAGGGACCAACCCCACCAAAAGGAATTAGGGACCCAATGAGCAGGAGGAACCTGCTCCAGTAAAGAGCACTAGGGGAAGGAGAGGTAGTATCAGCACTAGGATGAGGAGAGAGAGGGCTACGAAAAGGGCACAGACGAGAGTGAGCTTGGGGGCTTAATCAAGGGGAACCCTGGTCAGACACTACAGGAAGAGACACCACAAAATGCAACCCCACCCATGTAATGCAGTCAGGAGCTCAGGCTGGCAGCCAGGCCAGGGGACTGTAGTGCGAAAGTTCAGGGTGAGGAAGAGCTGGGTGGGCTTAGGGGCAGCTTGCTAGGCTAGAGGGCAGGAGAGGGAAGGGAGGGGATCGCCCAGGGTAAGGTTATCACTAGGACCAAGTCCAGTGCCAGTTGTCAAGTGTGGGTGGCAAAGGGGGCCCAGGAGAGAGGCAGGACTGTGTTGCCCATAGGGATCCTTCAGGGCCCAGAGGCCAGCCAATTTCACTCCTCTGCCAGGACCAAAGGAGGGCAATATGAGGGATACATTTGTTCCAGGATTGGGGGTTGTCAGTGTGGACCCAGCAAACATTGGAGGAGACAAGGCTAGGGAGAAGCAGGGAGAGGGCAGGGTCCTCACAAGTATGAAATTCCACAGTACCAGGTGAACATACGGGAGGAACAGGATGGGGCCAAGCAAGGGGCCTGAAATCTAGGAACACAGACAGGGTCCTCAAGAAGCATGATCAGGGCCTCCAGCAAGGAGCCAGACCTAACAATGGGGAGCCAAGTGCCGGGACCCCGCCCTGGGTACTATGGAAACAGACAGGGCTGGGGAGGGGAGAAAAGGGAGCAACGGTTGTGGGTGGTGCAAGGAAGGAGGGCTCATGTCCCAGGTTCACTGCTGGGTGTCAGGTTCGAGGATCAGGGCCTGGGCAGAGGGTCCAAAGTCCCAGGTAAGGGGCACAGCTTCGTTTTCCCAAAGGGAGCCCACAGGTCCTAACCCCCAGTTCCAGTCCCCTAGATCTGGTGAGCACCCTGCGAAATGGATCTTGAAAAGGTGTCCAGCAGAGACAGGGACAACAGTAGGGATGAAGGTGGGTACAGTGTGAAGGCCAGAGGAAGGATATTGATGGGGTGGGGCCAGGACTCCAGAAAGGAGCCCAGGCTAGGGACCAACAGGAGGGCCCAGGCCAGGAAAGGGCAGGGAAGTTCAAGGCTGGACAGGCAGGTGACAGTAGGGTTCTGAGTTTCAGGGAAGCCAAGGGGAGTAGGGTACTAGTACCAGTGAGGCCTGCAGTCCAAATCCAGGGAAGCATGGAGCAAGAAGGGCCCCCAGAGGCTCAAGCGAGGAGGCAGGCCAGGGGATGGAGATCCAAGGGCCAGGGCTTGGGCAGAGAGCTCAGGAAAGTGGACAAGACTTTGGAGGGATGACAGGGGATCCGGCAGGGGGAAGGCAGGCTCCTGGCCCAGGGTGACTGCCAGTTGTCAGGGATCAGGTGCAGGACCAAAGGCCTAGAGAGAGCAAGGGGCATAGGCAAGGGGAAAAACTCTGTTTCCCATAAGTCACCCTGGCCCAGATGAGAATCCAGGGACAGGTACCTGGCAAAGGAGGACTGGCAAGTGAAGGCTGTCAGGATGAGGGCAATGGGAGGGCATGTCAGGGGGTCTCGGTGGGTGCATGTGGGGGCAAGATACAGGACCCAAGCCAGGTTCCCAGGCAAAGGACCCACCTGACCTACCATGGATGAGTGACCCAAGGAGCAGGAGACCTTCAAGAACCAGGGGAAAGTGCAAGGGGAATGGGAGGAAGGCCTGTGCAAGGACAAGGAAACAGAGAAAAGTGAAACAGGAACCTAATGGAGCATGCTGCAGCCCAAAGCAAGAGGCTCCCAGGTCAGACCCATAAGGAAGAGACTCCGTGCTATGCCAAGTGACATGAGGAAAACAGTCCAGGGCTCATGTGAGCACCAGGCCTGGGAACTGAGGCACAAAATGTCAGGGTTAGGGAGGGCTGGGTTGGGGTAGGTGGAGGGTGCAAGGCCAGAGGGCAGGGGAGGGAAGGAAGTAGATCTCTCAGGGATGGGTTGAAGCAAGTTGCATGTTAACTTCCAGGCCTCAAGTTTCAGGCAACACAGGGTACTGACAAGAGGCAGGACTGTATTTCCCCATAGGGAGCCTTAAGGGCGCAGAGGCCAGCCAATATGGCTCCTCTGCCCAGGTGAGTAGATCCTCAGAGAGGGACCTGGACCAAAGGAGGGTCAAAATACGGCACTGTGAAGACCTGGCATATGGAGATTTCGGGGGTGGTTGGTTGGCAGCCTGGACCCATTCAAAGAGCCCAGGCTAGGGAGAAGCAGGGAAATTGAAGGGTCCCGGAATTGCTAGGATACCATAGCACCAGTGGAACAGAGGGCAGGCACAGGATAGAGTATATAAAAAGAGGCCTGAAACCAACAAAAGTGATAGGGTCCTCAAGAAGGGCTTTTAGGGGCTCAAGCAAGGAGCCATGCCCAGTAATGGAGAGCCAAGTGCTAGCACCTGGGCCTGGGTGACTGAAAATTGGTATGGATGGTCAGGGGATGGAGGAGAGAAATCTGAGCTGGTGGAACAGTGTTAGGAAGGCTGAAGGCCCCAGGTCCACTGCAGGGTGTCAGGATTGGGTAGCAGAGCATGGCCTGAGGGAAGCTAAAGAGCCCAGACAAGGGTCAGGGTTATATTTTCCCAAAGGGAACTCACAGGGCCATGAGGCCAGGTCAAGTACCTGGCCTGATGAGCATCCTGGGAAGGGGATCAGGAATGTGGGCCTGAGAGAGACCAAACAGCAAGAGGGCCAAAGCAGGGCACAGTCTCAAGGGATGGAGGAAGGATCTGAGTGGGGTGGGGGCCAGGACCCCAGGAAGGAGCTAAGACAAGGGATGTAGAGGAGAGCCCAGGCAAGGGGAGAGCAGGGAAAGGCAAGGCCAGTAAGGCATGGCTGCACTAGGGTACTGGAGTACCGGGAAACAAAGGGGAGGAGAGAAGCTGCTCCAGTGAGGGGCCCTCAGGGGAAGCCCAGAAAAGAAAGGAACAAGAAGGGCCACCAGAGGCTCAAGTGAGGAGCCAGGCAAGGAAATGGAGTGCCAAGGGCCAGGGCTTGGGCATTGGGCTTAGGACAGAGGACAAGACTTGGGAGGGAAGGCAGGATATCCAGCAGGGGGCAGTCAGGTTCCAGGCCCAGGGTCACTACCAGGTGTTAGGGTTCCTAGTGGAGGACCAAGCACCCAGAGAGAGTAAGTGGCCCAGGTGAAGGGAAGGCCTCTGTTTTTCATAAGGCGCTCTGGCCCAGATGAGAATCCATGGAGAGGGACCTGGCAATGGAGGCAAGTCCACGTTATCTGCCTGGCTTCAAGTTTCAGGAAGAGAAGGGAACTCAGGCAAGTGGCAAGGCTGTGTTTCCCATAGGGAGCATTCAGGGCACAGAGGCGATCAATTCTGTTCTTCTGACCCAGGTGAGTAGATCCTCAGAGAGGGACCTGGACCAAAGGAGGGAGGGCAAAAGAGGGTACAGTGAGGGGATACCTGGTCGGCAGATGGGGGGAGCCTGCCAGACCCATTCCATCAGCACAGGGTAGGGAGAAGCAGGGTGAGTGGAGGTTCTGGGAAGTGCCAACATACCACAGCATGAGGGGATCAGAGGGGAGGTACAGGAGCGGGCAGCCAAAAGGGGCTTGAAACCAGGGACAGGGAAAGGGTCCTCAAGAAGGGGGAGAACGACTCAGGGTCTCAAGCAAAGAGCCGGGCCCAGACATGGAGAGCCAAGTGCTAGCATTTGTGCCTGGGTGAATGAAAAGAAACATGGAGGGGGAGCAGTGGGAGGGGAGAAAGTGGAGTCGGTGGCACAGGGGGAGAACAGGTGAAGGCCCACATCCACTGCAGGGTGTCAGGAGTTGGGAAAAGGGCCCCAGCTGAGGGAGGCCAAGGGGCCCCGGCAAAGGGCCATGCTATGTTTTACAAAGGGAACCCCAAGGGCCAAGAGGCCAAATCAAGTCACCTGGCATGGGTGGAGCATGCTGGCAAGGGGATCAGGAAAGCAGGCATGGCAAAGACAGAAAGGACAGGAGGCCCAAAGCAGGGCACTGTGTGATGGGTCGCAGGATGGGTGTGGGTCAGGTGGGGGCCAGGACCCCAGCAAGGAGCCCAGGCAAGGGACCTAGAAGAGGGCCCAGGCCAGGGGAGAAAAGGGAACGCCGGGCCGGGAACGCAGGGCTGCACCAGGGTACTGCAGTACAGGAATGCCAAGGGGAGCACTGAAGCAGCCCCAGCGATGGGCCCTTAACAATGCCCAGAAAAGCAGTGTGCAAGCCAGGCAACCAGACGCTCAAGTGAGAAGCCTGGCTAGGGAACGGAGAGCCAAGGGCCAGGGCTTGTGCAGGGGGCTCAGCACAATGGGTTACATTTGAAAAAGAAGGCAGGGGATCCAGCATGGGGCAGTCAGGCTCCAAGCCCAGGGACACCTCCAGGTTTCAGGGTTCCTGGTGCTGGACCAAGCACCCAGTGAGAGCAAGCAGCCAAGGCGAGGGCCAGGGCATTGTTTCCCATAAGGCACCTTGGATCAAATGAGAAATTATGGCTAGGGTCCTGGCAATGAAGGCTAGGAAAAGGAAGGGTGACAGAAGGAGGGCAATGGGAGGGCCTGCAAGAGAGTCAGGGTGGGTGGGCATAGGGTCAAGATCCAGGGCCAAAGCCAGGCACCCATGCAAGGGACCAACCCGATCAATGGTGATGGAAGATCCAAGGAGAAGGAGACCTGTAAATGCCAGAAAAATAATGCAAGGGGAAGGGGATAAGGGGCTTTACAAGGCCCAGGAGAAGCCAAGGGGCACCTAGGGGAGACCACTGGTGATGCCAAGTAAGGGGACCCCAGGTCAGCCCCAACACGAAGTGACTCCATGCTATGCCAAGGGACATGAGGAACATGGTCTGGGGCTCAGGAGAGCACCCAGGCCCGGAGCCTGGAGCACAAATGGTTAGAGTTAGTGAGGGCTCAGTTGCAGTAGGGGCAACATGCAAGGCCAGAGGGCAAGAAAGTAAGGGAGGGAATTGCTGAGGGCTGGGTGGGAGGAAGTCCATGATACCTACCTGGCAGTGAGGTGGACTCAGGCGAGTTGCAGGGCTGTATTTTCCATAGGGAGCATTCAGGGCACAGAGGCAAACCAGTTCCACTCCTCTGCCCCAGGTGAGTAGATCCTCAGAGAGGGACCTAGGTTAGAGGGGAATCCCTGCTCTAGGCGGGAGACCCTTCCTATCAGAGTGTCAGGGGGAACAATTATCCTGCCACAGCCCGGTAGAGGGGATTCGCCCTTCCACATGGGTGTCAGAGGGAGCTCTTATACTGCCACAGCCAGAGTAGAGGGGATTCGCCCCCTCTAGGTGGGAGACCCCTCCCACCTGGGTGTCAGGTGGAGCTAGTATACTGCTCCAGCCAGGGTAGAGGGGACTTGCCCCTCCAGGCGGGAGGCATGCCCACCTGGGTGTGGGTGGAGGAGCTGATATACCACTATAGCCAGTGTAGTGCGGAGTCTCCCCTCCAGGGAGGGGACCCCTCCCATCTGGGTGTAGCTGGGAGCTTGTATAACACCTTAGCCAAGGTAGAGGGGACTCGTCCCTCCAGGCGGGTGACTCCTCCCACCTGGGTGTCAGGGGAGCTCATATACTACAGCATCCAGGATAGAGGGTTCTTGCCCCTCCATGCAGGAGACCCCTCCTTCCATGTATAAGAGGGAGCTCATATACTGCAGCAGCCAGGGTAGAGGGGACTCGAACCTTTATATTGGAGACCCCTACCACATGGGTATGGTGGGGGCGGCTCATATACCTCCATATCCAGGGTAGAGGGGACTAGCCCCTCCTTGCGGTAGACTTCTCCCACTTGGTTGTCTGGGGGAGCGCCTACACAACTGCAGGCAGGGTATAAGTGACTCACCCCTCTAGGCAAGAGACCCTTCACACCTGGATTTCTGGGGGAGCTCCTATACAGTGACAGCTAGGGGAGAGCAAATCGCCCCTCCAGGAGAATGACCCCTTCCACCTGGGTGTCAGGGGACACTCATATACTGCTGCAGCCAAGGTAGAGTGTACAGGCTCCTTCAGGTGAGAGACCCCTCCCATCTTGGTGCCAGAGCCAGCTTGTATTCTGCCTTAGCAAGGGTAGAGGGGACTCGCCCCTCAGGAGGGAGACCCCTGCCACCTGGGTGTGGGGGTGAAGATTTTAGACCCCTGTAGCCAGAGTAGTGGGGACTTGCTGCTCCAGAAAGGAGACCCCTCACACCTGGGTATTAGCAGGAGATCTTATACCACCTTAGCCATGGTAGAGGGTTACTCTCCCATTCAGGCGGGAGACCCCTCCCAACTTGATGCCTTGGGAGCTCCTATACCACTTCAGGAGGGGTAGATAGAACTCTACCCTCCAGAAGGGAGACACCTTCCATCTGGGTGTCCTGGGGAGCTCCTGTAACACTGCAGCCAAGGGTAGAGGGGACTCGAATCTCCAGGAAGGATACCCCTTCCACCTGGGTGTCAGGGAGAGTTCTTATACCACTTAAGCCAGGATAGAGCAGACTTGCCCTACCAGTCGAGAGACCCCTCCCACCTGGGTGTCTGGGTGAGCTCCTATACCTCCACAGCCAGGATACAGGGGAAACGCCCCTCCAGGTGGCTGATGCCTCTCACCTGGTTGTCAGGGGGAACTATAATACCACCAAAACTATGATACAGGGTACTTGCCCCACCAGGAGGGAGACCCTTCCCACCAGGTGTCAGGTGGAGCTCATATACCACAGAAGAGGGGATTCACCTCTCTGGGCGGGAACCCCTCCCACCTGGGTGTCTGACAGGGGCTCCTACACCCCCACAGCTAGAGTAGAGGGGAATCGCCCCTCCAGGCAGGAGACCCCTCATACCTGGGTGTTGGGGGGGGCTCATACACCGTTGCAGCCAGGGTAGTGGGGACTCACCCCTCTATGCAGGAGACCCCTCCCACCTGGGTGTTGCAGGGAGCATGTATACCACCTTAGCCATGTTAGAATGGACTCACCCCTCTAGGCAGGAGATTTCTCTCACCTGGGTGTCAGGGATAGTTAGTATACCACCAAAGCCAGGTGGAGGGAACTCGCCCTTCAGCAGGGAGACCTCTCCCATATGGGTAAGGGGGGGGAGAGCTCCTATACTGCAGTAGCCAGGGTAGAGGGGACGCGCCGCTCGAGCCAGGAGACCTCTCCCACCTGTGTGACAGGGGGAGTTCCTATACACCTGCAGCCAGAGTAGAGCGAACTCACCCCTCCTGGTGAAAGCCCCTTCTAAGTAGGAGACCTCTCCCACCTGGGTGTCAGGAAAAGCTACTATACCACCACAGACAAGATACAAGGAACTCACCCATTCTGGCAGGAGAACACTTCCATCTGAGTATGGGGGTCTCCTGTACAGCTGCAGCCAGTATAGAGAGGACTAGCCCCTCAAGGCAGGGACACCTCCCACCTGGGTGTCTGGAGAAGCTTGTACACTGCTGCAGCCAGTGTAGAGGTGAGTCATTTCTCAAGGCGGGAGACACCTCCCACCTTGGTTTCATTGAAAGCTAATATACCACCACAGCCCGGGTACAGAGAACTCACGTCTCCAGGCAAGAGACCCCTCTCACCTGCGTTTGGGGGTGGGAAGCTCTTATACCACCATAGCCAGGGTAGAGGTAACTCGCCCCTCCAGGCAGGAGAACCTCTTCCACCTTGGAATTTGGGGGGATATCCTATACCACTGCAGGCAGGGTAGATGGTACTCTCTCCTCCAGGCTGGAGACTCCTCCCACTTGGGTGTCAGGAGAGCTCCTATACCGCAACAGCCAGGGCAGAGGGGTCTTGCCCCTCCAGGCTGGAGATCACTTTCACCTGGGTGTGTGGGTGGGCTCCTATACTGCACTAGCCAGGGTAGAGTGGTCTCGGCCCTCCAAACTGGAGACCCCTTTCACCTTGGTGTCAAAGGAGCTTCTACAGAGCAGCAGCCAGGGTAGAGCAGACTTGCCCCTCCAGGTGGGAGATCCCTCCTACCTGGGTGTCAGGGGTGAACTCCTATACAGTCACAGCCATGGAAGAAGGGACTTGCCCCTCCTGGCAAGAGATCCATCCTACCTGTGTATGGAGGGAGATCTCCTATACCTCTGCAGCCAGGGTAGAAGTTACTAGCCCCTCCAAGTGGGAGACCCCACCCTCCTGGGTGTCCAGGAGAGCTTGTAACTGACTTAGGGCGGAGGGGACTCTCCCCTCTAGGCGGGAGACCCCCCACTCCTGGGTTTTGGGGGAAGCTCCTATACCACCACAGATAAGATAGAGTGGACTTGCCCCTCCAGGCAAGAGACCCATCCCACCTGGGTGTCAATGGGAGCTCCTTTACTGCTGCAGCCAGTGTAAAGGGGACTGGAAACTCCATGCAAAAGACCCCTCCCACCTGGGTGTCAGGAAAAGCTAGTATACCACTGCAACCAGGGTAGAGTAGACTTGTCCCTCCATTCGGGAGACCCCTCCCACCTTGGAGTCTGGGGGAGCTTGGACACCTCCACAGGCAGGGGAGAGTGGACTCACACATCCAGGCTTGAGACCCCTTCCAACTGGGTGTAGAGGGAGCTCCATTACTGCTGCAGACAGGGCAGAAGGGAATCACCCCTACAGGCAGGAGACCCATCCCACCAGGGTGTCTAGGGGAACTCATACACCTCTGAAGCCAGGGTAGAGGGGACTTGTCCCTCGGGGCCTCAGACCACTCCCACCTGGGTGTCTGGGGTAACTCATATACCTCCACAGCCTGGGTAGAGGGGACTCGCCCCTCCAGGAAGGTTAACATCTCACCTGGGTATCAGAGGGAGCTCCTTTATGGCCGCAGCCAGGGTACAGGGGACCCGACCCTCCAGGCTGGAGACCCATCCTGGGTGTCAGGGGGAGCACTTATACCACCGCAGGAAGGATAGAGGTGACTCTCCGCTCTAGTTGGAAGACTCCTCCCATTTGTGTGTCAGGGGAGCTAATATACCACAGCAGTCAGGTAGAAGGGACTAGCCCCTCCAGGCAGGAGACCCCTTCCACCTGGATGTCTGCAGTAACTCCTATACCACAGCAGTCAGACTAGAGGGGACTCGTCCCTCCAGGTAGGAGACCCTCCAATCTGGCTATGGGGGCATGGAGCTCATATACGGCTGCAGACAGGATAGAGCAGAATCGCCCCACTAGGTGGGAATCACCTCACACCTGGTTTTCAGGGGGGCTCATATACAGCCGCAGGCAGGATAGAGAGGACTCGCCCCTCCAGGTGGGAGACACCTCCCATCTGGATGTCCTGTGGAATACTTGTAACACTGCAGCCAGTGTAGAGGGGATTAGCCCCTCTTTGCAGGAGACCCCTCGCACCTGGGTGTCAGGGGAGCTCCTCTACTTCTACAGCCAGAGTAGAGGGGACTCGCCCCTCCATGCAGGGGACCCCTTCCACCTGGGTGTCTGCTGGACCTGAAACACCGCTTCACTCAGGATAGATGGGACTCACCACTCCGGGTGGGAGACTCCTGCAACCTGGCTTTCAGGGGGAGTTAGTATTCCACCCAATCCAGAGTAGAGGGGACTCACCCCTCCAGGCAAGAGACCCCTCCCACCTGTGTATGGGGTGGGGAACACTTATACCGCTGCAGCCAGGGTAGAGGTTACTCCCCCCTCCAGGCAGGAGACCCCTCTCTCCTGGGTGTCCAGGGGAGCTTGTACACTGACTTAGCCAGAGCTGAGGGGACTCACACAACTAGGTGGGAGACCCTTCACACCTGGGTGTTGGGGGAAGCTCTTATATTGCCTCAGCCATGGAAGAGGGGACTAGCCGCTTTAGGGTTCCAAACCAATACAGGTATTGGTATTTGGGGGAGCATGTATTCCGTTGCAGAAAGAGTAGACAGGGCTCTCCCCTCCAGGAGGGAGACCGCTCTCACCTGGGTTTCAGGGGGAGCTCGTATTCCTCCATAGCCAGGGTAGAGGGGACTCAACCCTGAATGCAGGAGACCCCTCCCACCTGGTTGTCCTCGGTACTCTTATAAGACATCAGCCAAAGTAAAGGGGACTCTCCCCTCCAAGGGGGAGACCCATCCCACATGGGTGTCGGAGGAAACTTGTATTCCTATGTGCCGCAGTCCAGCTGCAGCAAAATAACCGTGTACATTGATACAGCAGGAGTGGGAGCCATTTATTGTAGGACTGGAGGGGTATACATACATTCCACACAGCTTATCTTAATTAACATAAACTAGATACATCAGTCAACCAATAAGGAATCTCCACAATTAATGGCTCCCTGGTGTTACTTCACAAACCACTCCCTCTGCAAAATGCCAGGTGCCATCTTGACTTGTTTACAGACTCTAACACTATGAAGCCAGGGTAGAGTGGACTAGCACCTCCAGTCAGGAGACCCCTCCCACCTGTGTTTTGGAGGAGCTTGTATACCGCCAGTGTGGAGGGGAATCGCCCCTCCAAGCATGAGATGCTCCCATCTGGGTATTGAAGGGGGAGCTCATGTACCACTTCAGCCAGGATAGCAGGGACTCACCCCCACTGTGCAGGAGACCCCTCACACCTGGTTGTAAAGGGAACTCACATGCCACCTCAGGAAGTGTAGTGGGGATTCGCCATTCCAGGCGGGACACCCCACCCACCTGGGTGTACAGGAGAGCTAGTATACTGTCACAGCCTGGGTAGAGGGGAATAGCCCCTCCAAACATGTGACCTCTTCCACCTGAGTGTCAGGGGGAGCTCATATACTGCCACAGCCTAAACTTACCCCTCCAGACAGGAAATCCCTTCCACCAGGAGAGTGGGGACTCACCCCTACAAGCGGAAGACCCTCCCACCTGGGTGTTGGATGAAGCGTGTATACTGCCACAACCAGGGTAGAGGGGTTCGCCTCTTTAGGCGGAAGACCCATCACACCTGGCTATTGGGTGGAACTCAAAACAGCCACAGACAGAGTAGAGGTGACTCGCCCCTCCAGGCAGGAAACCCCTCCAACCTGGGTTTCATGCAGAGCTTGTATACCACCTTAGCCAGGGTAGAGAGGACTCGCCACTCTAGGTGAGAGACGCCTCCCACCAGGGCGTCAGGGGGGAGCTCACGTACAATTGAATCCAGGGTATAGGGTATATACCACTGCAGGAGAGACATCCATCCCACCTGGGTATTAAAAGGACCTCTTATACAGCTACAGCCAGGGTACAGAGACCCGCCCCTCCAGGCTGGAGATGCCTCCCACCTGGGTGTTGGAAGGGGCTAGTATACCCAGCAGCCAAGGGAGAGGGAACTTGCCCTTCCATGCTGGAGACCCCTCCCACCAGGGTGTCAGGGTTGGGGAGCTCTTATACCACTGCAGCCAGGGTAGTGGGGAATTGCCCCTCCAGGCAGAAGACACCTCCCACCTAGGTGTCCAGGGGAGGCTTGTATATCGCCCTAGACAGGGTAGAGTGGACTCTCCCTTCCAGAAAGGAGACTCCTCCCACCTGGGTGTTGCAAGAAGCTTGTATACCAAGCTATCCATGATAGAGGGGACTGAAGGTGAGAATCCCCTCTACCCTGGCTGTGGTGGTATATGAGGTCCCATCAAAACCCAGGTGGGTGGGTCTCCCACCTGGAGGGGCAAGTCACCTCTACCTTGGCTGTGGCTGTTTTGAGTTTCCCTCAACCCCCAGGTGGGAGGGGTCTCCCGCATGCAGGAGGGAGTTCCTCTACCCTGGCTGCTGGTCTATAGGAGTTCCTAGGAAAACCAGGTAGGAGTGGCCTTCCATCTGGAAGGGGGAATCCCCTCTCTCCTGGCTGTGGTGGAATGTGGGGAGAAAGGGGATTAAGGGGAATGTGTGGCACAGGGTGAGGAGCGATCATGGCCCAGATTCACTCCAGGGTTTCAGGATTGAGGAGCAGGGACTGGGCTTAAGGAGGCCAAAGCCCCCAGGCAAGGGGCACTGCTACCTTTTCCCAAAGGAAGATGGCAGGGCCAAACAGCCCAGTTCCATCCCCTGGCTCTGGTGAGCATCCTGGGATAGATATCTGGAAAAGGATTCCAACAGGGAAAAGGACAACAGGAGGGCTGAAGGAGGGCACAGCATGAAGTAGGGTGTTTGTGGGATGCGGGTCAGGACCGCAGAAAGGAGCCCAGGCTAGGGACCTAGAGCAGGGTCCAGGCTAGCGGAGAGCAGGGAAGGGTGGGGCCGGGAGGGCATGGACTGCACTAGGGTTGTGAGATGCAGGGAAGACAAGGGGAACAGGGAAGTTGCCCCAGCGAGACCCATAGTTCAAGCCCAGAAAAGCACAGAGCAAGAAGGACCCTCCAAAGGCTCAAAATAGGAACCAGTCCAGGGAATGGAGAGCCAAGGGCCAGTGCTGGGGCAGGAGGCTCAGGACAGTGGACAATGCTGGGAAGGTAAGGCAGGGGATCCAGCAGGAGGAAGGGAGGGAGGCTTGAGGCCCAGTGCCATTGCCAGGTGTCAGGGTTCCAGGTGCTGCCCCAAGGGCCTAGGGAGAGCAAGATACCCAGGCAAGGTTCAAGGTTCTGTTTCCCATAAGGCGCCCTGGCCCAGATGAGGATCAAGGGCCAGGGACCAGGCCAAAGGGCCTGGCAAGGGACAGGGGCCAGGAGTTCAATGTGAGGACATGGTGGGGGGTCATGGTGGATGCAGAGAGGGCCAAGAGCCAGGACCCAAACAAGGAGCCCAGGTAAGGGACTGACCCCACCAGAAGGTATTAGGGACCCAATGATCAGGAGGCCCCTTCTCCAGGAAAGAGTGGTAGGGAAAGTTGAGTTAGGATCAGAGCTAGGATGAGAAGACAGCAGGATGTGCAAAGGGCACAGAGGGAAACAAGCCAGGGGGACAAATCAAGGGGCACCCAAGTCAGACAGGCCAGGAAGAGACATCACAGAAAGCAATGTAATCCAAGTAATGCAGTAAGGAGCTCAGGCTGGCAGCCATGTCATGGGACTGTAGGGTGAAAGGTCAAGGTGAAGAAGGGCTGGGTTGGCATATGGGCAGCTTGCAAGGATAGAGGGCAAGAGAGGGATGGGACGAGATCACCCAGGACAAGGTCATCACTAGGCCCAATTCCATTGTCAGTTGTCAAGTATGGCAAAGGGGGCCCAGGTGAGGGGCTGGGCTGTGTTGCCCAAAGGGATCCTTCAGGGCCCAGAGGCCAGACAATTCCACTCCTCTGTCCCAGGTGAATAGATCCTCAGAGAGAGACCAGGACCAAAGGAGAGCAATGTGAGGGATACCTTTTATCTGGGATTGAGGGGGGTGTCAGTGGGGAGACAGCAACCATTGGAGGAGTCGAGGCTATGGAGAAGTGAGGGGAGAGCAGGGTACTGGCAATGATAAAATACCACCATACAAGGGGAACAGAGGGGAGGAACAGGAAGTTTGCCAAACAAGGGTCCTGAAATCAAGGAACAGGGACAGGGTCCTCAAGAAGGGCGACTGGGTGCTCCAACAAGGAGCCAGATGCAAGAATTGGGAGCCAAGTACCAGGACCTAGTCCTGGGTCCTATGAAAACAGATAGGGCTGGAGAGGGGAGAAAGGGGAGCAAGGGTAGTGGGTGGTGCAGTGAGAGGAGGGCTCAAGGCCCAGGTTCACTGCTTGGTGTCAGGATCGAAGAGCAGGCCCTGGGCAGAGAGAATCCAAAGTTCCAGGCAAGGGGCACAGCTACATTTACCCATAGGGAGCCCACAGGGCCAAATGCCCATTTCCAGTCCCCTGAACCTGTTGAGCATCCTGGGAAAGGGATCTTGAAAATAGGTCCAGCAGGGACAGGGACAAAATAAGGGATGAAGGAGGGTACAGTATGAAAGGCTAAGGAAGGGTGATGATGGGTTGCAGGCCAGGACTCTAGAAAGTAACCCAGGCTAGGGACCAACAGGAGGGCCCAGGCCAGGAAGGGCAGGGCAGGGAAGGGCTGGGAAGGTGGGTGACAATAGGATTCTGAGGATCAGGGAAACCAAGGAGAGTAGGGTACTGGCCCCAGCAAGGCCCGTCGTCCAAGCCCAAGGAAGCAGAGAGCAAGAAGGGTCCCAAGAGGCTCAAGCAAGGAGGCAAGCCAGAGAATGGAGATCCAAGGGTCAGAGCTTGGGCAGAGGGCTCAGGACAGTGCACAAGGCTTTGTGGGATGGAAAAGAATCCAGCAGGGGGCAGGCAGGCTCTTGGCCCATGGCGACTGCCAGGTGTCAGTTTTCCAGTTGCAACACCAAAGGCCCAGAGAGAGCAAGGGCCCTAGGGAAGGGGCAGGGGACTCCATTTCCCATAAGGCTCCCTGGACTAGATGAGAATCCAGGGACAGGGACCTGGCAAAGGAGGCTTGGCAAGTGAAGTGGGCCAGGAGGAGGGCAATGGGAGGTCATGGCATGGGGTCTTGATGGGTGCTTGGGGTTGCAAGGTCCAGGACCCAAGCCAGGGGCCCAGGCAAAGGACCCGCCTGACTGACCATGGATGAGGGACTCAAAAAGCAGGAGATCTGCAAGCACCAGGGAAAGCTCAAGGGAAAGTGGAGGAAGGGCAGCGTAAGGACGAGGAGACATAGAAAAGCACAATTGGCACCTAAGGGAGCACGCTGGGAATCCCAAGCAAGGGGCTCCAGGTCAGATCCAACAGGAAGAGACTCCATGCTATGCCAAGTGACATGAGGAACACTGCCAGGGCCTCATGTGAGCACCAGGCCCAGGGACTGAAGTGTAAAGGATCAGGTTAGGGAGGGCTGGGTAGGGGCAGCATTCAAGGCGAGAGGGCAGGGGAGGGAAGGGAGTGGATCTCTCAGGGCTGGGATGGAGCAAGTCGCATGTTAACGGCCAGGCCTCAAGTTTCAGGTAGCAAAGGGGACTGAGGCAAGGGGCAGGGCTGTGTTTCTGATAGGGAGCCTTAAGGGCACAGAGGCCAGCCAATTTGGTTCCTCTGTGCCAGTGAGTAGATCTTCAAAGAGGGACCTGGACCAAAGAAGGGTCAAAAGAGGGCACTGTGAAAAGATACCTGGTATATGGAGGTTGTGGGGGTGGTCGCTTGGCAGCCTGGATCCACTCAAGGAGCCCAGGCTAGGGAGAAGCAGGGAAAGCGAAGGGTCCCGGAATTGCCAGTTTACCATAGCACCAGGGGAACAAAGGAGAAGCACAGGATGGGGTCTATAAAAAGAGGCCAGAAACCAAGGGAAGGGAAAGAGTCCTCGAGAAGGGCAGCCAGGGCTTCAAGAAAGGAGCCATGCCCAGTAATGGAGAGCCAAGTGCTAGCACCTGGGACAGGGTGAATGAAAACGGATATGGATGGGGAGTGGAGGGAGGGAAGAAATCTGAGCAGGTAGCGAAGGGAAAGGAAGGCTCAAGGCCCAGGTACAATGCAGGGTGTAGGGATTGGGTAGCAGGGCATGGGCTGAGGAAGGCAAAATGGCCCAGACAAGGGGCAGGGCTACAATTTTTCCAAAGATAGCCCACAGGACTAGAGGCCAGGTCAAGTTCCCTGGCCCAGTGAGCATCCTATAAAGGAGATCAGGACAGCTGGCTTGGCAGAGACAGAAACTACAGGAGGGCCGAAGGAGGGCACAGTCTGAAGGGACTCAGGATGTGTATGTTTGGTGTGGGTGCCAGGACCCCAGTAAGTAGCCCAGGCAAGGGACCTAGAGGAGGACCCAGGCCAGGGGAGAGCAGGGAAGTCCAGGGCCAGGATAGCAGGGCTGCACTTGGGTAATGCAGTGCAGGGAAACCAAGGGGAACATGGAAGTGGCCCCAGTGAGGGGCCCTCAGACAATTCCCAGAAAAGCAGTGAGCAGGATCGGCCACCAGAGACTCAAGCTAGGATCCAGGCCAGGGAAATGAGAGCCATGGGCCAGAGCATGGGAAGGGGGTTCAGGAAAATGGACAAGATTTGGGAGGGAAGTCAGGGGATTCAGCAGGGGGCAGTCAGGCTCCAGGCCAAGGGCAGCCTTCAGGTGTCAGGGTTCCTGGTGGAGGACCAAGTACCCAGGGAGAGCAAGGGTTCCATGCGAGGAGCAAAGCTCCCTTTCCCATAAGGTTCCCTGGCTCAGATTTGAATCTAGGACCAGGGACCTGGCAAAGGAGTCCAGACAAGGGAAGGGGGACAGGAGGAGGGTGATGAAAGGGGCTTGTGGGGGATCATTGTGGGTGCACATAGGAGCGAGAGCTAGGAACAAAGTCAGGCACCCAGGCAAGGGACCCAACCCATCAATGGTGATGGGGGACCTAAGGAGAAGGAGACCAGTGAGCACCAGAAAAAAGTGCAAGGTGAAGGGGAGGAAGGGACTACGTGAGGACCAGGAGAAGCCTAGTGTGCTTAGGGGAGCCCGCTGGCTGGCCCAAGCAAAGGGCCCCCAGGTCACACTCAACACGAAGAGACTCCTTGATTTTCCAAGGGCCATGAGCACAGCAGTCAGGGCCTCAGGTAAATGCCCAGGCCCAGTGATTGGAGCACAAAGGGTCAGGGTTACGGAGGGCTGGGTTGCAGTAGGGGGAACATGCAAGGCCATAGGGCAGAGAAGGAAAGGGAGGGGATCACTCAGGGCTGGGTTGAAGCAAGTCCCATGTTAGCTACCAGGCCTCAAGGTTAAGGCAGTGAAGGGGACTCAGGGAATGGCAGGGCTGTGTTGCCCATATGGAGCATTCAGGATGCAGAGACCAGCCAATTCTGCTCCTCTGCCCCGGGTGAGTAGATCCACAGAGAGGGACCTGGATCAAAGGAGTGAACAAAGTGGGTACTCTGAGGGGATACCTGGGGTGTGGAAGTGTGGGGGTGTCAGGCTGCCAGGACACATTCAAGCATCATAGGGTAGTGATAAACAGGGGCAGCGGAGGATCAGGGCAGTGCCAGGATCCCACAGCATGAAGGGATCAGAGGGCAGCCAGAGGAGGGAGCTGGCAAAAGGGATCTGAAACCAAGGGACAGGGAAAGGGTCCTCAGCAATGGTAGCCAGGGTCTCAAGCAAGGAGCCTATCCCAGTAATGGAGAGCCATGTACTAGCACCTCAGCCTAGATGAATGAAAAGAAACACGGAGGCAGAGCAGAGGGAGGGGAGAAAGTGGAGTGGGTGGCACAGGGGGAGAAGGGCTCAAGGCCTAGGTCCACTGCAGGGTGTCAGGGGTCGGGAGCAGGGCCCAAGTGAGGCCAAAGTGCCCAGACAAGGGACAGGGCTACGTTTTCCCATAGGCAGCCCCCAGGGCCAAGAGGTCAGGTCAAGTCCCCTGGCCTGGGTGAGCATCCTGGGAAGGGGAAAAGGAAAGTGGGCAAGGCAGAGAGAGAAAGGAAAGGAAGTCCAAAGGAGGGCACAGCCTAATGGTCTACAGGAAGGATGTGGGTAGGGTGTGGGCCAGGACCCCAGCAAGGAGCCCATGCAAGGGAGCTAGATTAGGGCCCAGGCCAGGAGGAAGAAGAGAATGCAGGGCCAGGAAGGCAAGGCTGCACTAGTGTACTGTGATAAAGGAATGCCAAGGGGAGCAGGGAAGCTGCTTCAGTGAGGGGCCCTCAGACAAGGCCCAGAAAAGCAGTGACCAAGAAGGGCCACCAGAGGCTCATGCAAGAAGCCAGGCCAAAGAAATGAGAGTCAAGGGCCTGGGCTTGGGCAGGGGGCCAGGACAGTGGACAAGATGTGTGAGGGAAGCAGGGTATCCAGCAGAGGTCAGTCAGACTTTAGGCCCAGGGCACCCTCAAGGTTTCAGTGTTCCTGGTGTTGGACCTAGCACCCAGAGGGAGCAAGGGGCCCCTGCGTTTGGCAGGGCATTGTTTCCCATAAGGCACCCTGGATCAGATGAGAATCTATGGCCAGGCCTGGCAAAGGAGGCCAGGAAAAGTAAGCTGGAAAGAATTAGGGCAATGGGAGGGTACGGCTGTGGGTTGGGGTGTGTCTGTGCATAGGGGTGAGACCAAGGACCCAATCTAGGCTCCCAGGCTACAGACCCACCTGATCATGGTGTTGGGGGACCCAAGGAGCAGGAGACCTGCGAGCGCCTTGTAAAAGCATGAGGGGAAGGGAGGTAGGGGTTGCATGAGGATCAGGAGATAGAGGGAAGTGTAAGGGACACCTAGGGGAGCCCACTGGGGGGCGCAAGTAAGGTCAGACCCAAAACAAAGAGACTCCATGTTAAGCCAAGGGATATGAGGAACGGGGTCTGGTGCTCAGGTGAGCACCCAAGCCCGGAGACTGGAGCACGAATTGTCTGGGTTAGGGAGGCCTGGATTGTGATAAGAGCAGCATGCAAGGCCAGAGAGGAGGGGAGGAAAGGGAGAGGATCACTCAGGGCTGGGTTGGAGCAAGTCCATGTTAACTGCCAGACATCAAGTTTCAGGCAGTGAAGGGGAATCAGGCTAGTGGCATGGCTGTGTTTCCCATAGGGAGCATTCAGAGTGCAGTGGCGAGCCAATTCTGCTCATCTGCCCCAGGTGAGTAGATCCTCAGAGAGAGACCTGGACCAAAGGAAGGGCCAAAGAGGGTACTGTGAGGGGATACCTGGTGTGTGCAAGTGGTGGGGTTCAGGATGCCAGGACCCATTGGAGCAGCATAGGCTAGGGAGAAGCAGGGGAGTAGAGGGTTCGGGCAGTGCCAGGATAGCACAGAATGAGGGAATCAGAGGGAAGGCATAAGAGGAGTCCAGTAAATGGGCATGAAACCAAAGCACATTGACTGGAACCTCGAGAAGGGCAGCCAGAGGCTAAAGAAAGGAGCCAGGCACAGTAATGGAGAGCCAAGTGCTAGCACCTAGGCCTGAGTGAATGAAAAAAAGCATGTTTGTCTGTGGGAGCTCTTATACCTCTGCAGCCTGGTTACAGCAGACAGGCTCCTCCAGGTGAGAGATTCCTCCTACCTTGGTGTCCAGGCTAGCTTGTGTTCTGCCTCAGCCCATGTAGAGGGGGCTCAACCCTACAGCCATGAGATCCCTACCACCTGCATGCCAAGTCGGGGGAGGACTCCTCTACAGCTGCAGACAGGGTAGCAGGGACTCCCCCCTCCAGTTGGGAGACCCCTTTCACCTGGGTGTTTGGGGGAACTGTATACCTCCTCAGGCAGGGTAAAGGCGACTCTCCCCTCCAGGCAGGAGATGCCTCCCAACTGGGTGTTGGGGGATCTAGTTCACCACCCCAACCAGTGTAGAGAGGACTTGTGCCACAGGTGTGAGACCCCTCCCATCTGAGTGTCAAGGGAGCTTGTGTACCACTGCAGCCAGGTTAGAGGGGACTCACCTCTCCAGGAAAAGACCCCTCTAACCTGGGTGTTGAGGGGAGCTCCTATACCACAGCAGCCAGGATAGAGGGCACTTGCCCTGCCAGGCTGGAGACTCCTCCCACCTGGGTGTCTGTGGGGTTCTTATACTGCCGTGTCAGGGTAGCAGGGACTAAATGCTCCAGGCGAGAGACCCCTCTCACCTGGGTGTCAGGGGAGCTCCTATACCACTGCAGCCAGGATAGAGGAAACTTGAACATCCAGTAGGGAAACCCCTCCCACATTGATGACAGGGGGAACTCCTATACCTCCCAGCCAAGGTAGAGGGAACTCTTACCTCCAATTGGGTGACGCCTCCCATGTGGGTGTCCTGGAATCTCTTATATGGCACCAGCCAAAGTAGAGGGGACTTGCCCCTCTAGGTGGGAGACCCCTCTCACCTGGATGCTGGGGTCTTGTATAGATTGTATACCAGTAAAGCCAGGGTAGTGGTGACTTGCCCCTCCAGGCAGGAGACCCCATACAACTGGGTGTCTGGGGAAGCTTGTATTCCTGAACAGTGAGGGTAGAGGGGATTCCCTGATCTAGGCGGGAGACTCATCCTACCAGGGTGTAAGTGGGAACAATTATCCTGCCACAGCCCGGTAGAGGCTATTCGCCCATCCAGGCAGGATAACCCTCCCACCTGGGTGTCAGGGGGAGCTCATGAACTGTAGCAGCCAAGGTAGAGGGGAATCAGCCCTCTATATTGGAGACCCCTCCCACATTGGTATGGTGGGGGGGACTCGTATACCACCATATCCAGGGTAGACAGTCTGACTCCTCCTTGCCGGAGACCCCCTCCTACCTGGTTGTCTGGGGGAGCTCCTACACCACTGCATCCAGGATAGAAGAAACTCGCCCCTCTAGGCAGGAGACCCGTCACATCTGGCTGTCTGGGGGGTACTCCTATACAGCCGCAGCCAGGGGAGAGCCCACTTGTGCCTCCAGGAGGAAAACCCCTCCCATCAGGAGAAACTCATATACTGCTGCAGCCAGGGTAGAGTGGACACGCTCCTCCAGGCAAGAGACCCCTCCCTTCTTGGTGCCAGGGCGAGCTTGTATTCTGCCTTAGCCAGGGTTAAGGGGGGAATCTTGAATAGAAAAGCAGCCAGAATAGAGGGGACTTGGACTTCCAAGCAGAGGACCCCTCCCACATGGGTGTTTGGGTGAGCAGTANTTGGGGGGGGGGTAGGTATACAGCTGCAGTCAGGGTAGCTGGGACTAGCTCCTCCAGGCAGGAAATCCCTGTCACCTGGTTTTCAGGGGGAGCTCTTATTCCACTGCAGCCATTGTAGATGGGACTCACCCTTCAAGGCAAGAGAGAACTCCCTGCTGGGTGTGTGTGGGGGGGAGCTTTATATCTACAGGACCAGGGTGGAGGGGACTCTCTCCTTTCAGGGGGAGACAACTCCGATCTTGGTATGGGGGGAGCTCCTTTATGACCGCAGGCAGAATAGTGGGGACTCGCCCCTCCAAGCAGGAGACACCTCCTACCTGGGTCTCTGGGAAAGCTGGTAAACTCCTGCAGCCAGGGTAGGGAGAAGTTCCCCTTCTAGGCAGGAAACCCCTCCAATCTGTTTGTCAGGGGGTGCTCCTTAACCACTGCAGCCAGGATAGAGGAGACTCACCCCTCCAGGTGGAATACCCCGCCCACCTGGGCGTCAGGTGGAGCTCATATAGCTCAACAGCCAGGGTAGAGGTGACTCAAACCTATAGGCAAGAGACACCTCCCACCTGGGAATGTGGGTAACTCCTATACCACCTTAGCCAGGTTAGAGATAACCCGCCCCTTCAGGCGGGAGACACCTTACATCTTTGTATGTAGGGGGGAACTTGTATACCACAGCAGCCATAATAGAGGCTTTTAAGAAGGAGATCCCTCTCACTTGAGTATCTGGGAGAGCTGGTAAACCCCTGCAGGTTGGGTGGAGGTAAGTCACTTTTCTCGGCGGGAGACCACTCACATCTGGGTGTCAGGGGAAGCACCTTAACCACTGCAGCCAGGGTAGAGCGGACTCGCCTCTCCAGGTGGAAGAACCTGCCCACCTGGGTTTCAGGTAGAGCTCATATAGCCCAGCAGCCAGTATAGATGCAACTCGCACCTCCAGGTGAGAAACATCTCCCCCGTGGGAATGGGAGTAAATCCTATACTGCCTTATCCAGGGTAGAGGGTACTTGCCCTTCCAAGTTTAATTCCCCTCCCACCTGGGTATCAGGAGGAGCTCATATAGCCCAGCAGCCAGGGTAGAGGCAACTTGCACCTACAGGCAACAGACACCTCCCACCAGGGAATTGGGTTAACTCCTATACCACCTTAACAAGGGTAGAGGGGACTCGCCCCTCCAGGTGGAAGACCCCTCCCACATGGGTATCTGGTGTGGAGGGGTTCATATACAGCTGCAGCTGGGGTAGCAGCGACTAGAACCTCCAGGAGGGAGACCCCTCCTACTGAGGGTAGGAGGGGGCTCTTATACCCCTGAAGCCAGGGTTGAGGGGACTCACCCCTTCAGGTGGGAGATCCTCACATATGGGGGGGAGGACCTATACCGATGCAGCCAGAGCAGTGGGGACTCACCCCTCCAGGCAGGAAACCCCTCCCACCAGCGTCTTGCTGGGAACTTGTAGACCACGTTAGACAGGATAGAGGAGGCTTGTCCATCCAGGTGGGACACCCCTCCAACCTGGCTGTCATCTGGAGCTCATATACTACCCCAGCCATGGTAGAAAGTATTGCCCCTCCTGCAGGAGACCTCTCCCACCAGGGTGTCAGTGGGAGCTCATATACTGCAACAGCCAGGATAGAGGGGACTTGCCCCTCCATGCAGGATACACCTCCTATCTGAGTGTGTGGGGAAGCTTGTATACCTCCACAACCAGTGTAGAGGGGACTCTCTGCTCCAGTCAGGAGACCCTTCCCACCTGTGAGTCGGGAGATATCCTATACCACCACAGCCAGGGTAGAGGGGACTCTCCCCTCCAGGCGGGAGACCTCTCCCACCTGGGTTTCAGGGGGAGCTACTATACCACTGCATCCAAGATAGAGGAGACTCACCCCTTCCATTTGGGTGTACTTGGGAGCTCCTATACCACTGAAGCCAGGGTAGAGTGGACTCGATCCTCTAGGTGGGAGAACCCTCCAACTTGTGTTCAAGGGGAGTTCCTATACCATGGCAGCCAGGGTATAGCAGACTTGCCCTTCCAGTCGAGAGACACCAACCACCTGGGTGTCTGAGTAAGCTCCTTAACTGCTGTAGCCAGGACAGAATGGACTCACCCCTCCAGGCAGAAGACCCCTCCCACCTCGTTTTCAGGTGGAGCTCATATACCCCAGCAGCCAGGGTGGAGGCAACTTGCACCTGCAGGCGAGGAACACCTCTGACCTGTGAACGGGAGTAACTATTATATCCCCTTGGCCCAGGTGGAGGGGACTCGCCCCTCCAGGTGGAAGACCCCTCCCACCTGGGTGTCTGGATGAGTTTCTATATCTCCGCAGCCTGGGTAGTGGGGACTTACTCCTCCAATTGGGAGACCCCTCCCCCCTGTGTCTTGGGGAGCTGGATTACTACAGCAGTCAGGGTAGAGTGGACTCTCCCCTACAGGTGGGAGACCCCTCCCAACTGGGTGTACTGAGAGTTCTTATATGGCAAGAGCTAAATAGAGGGGACTCGCCCTTCTAGGTGGGATACCACTCCCACCTGGGTACCTGGGAGAGCTTGTATACAGCCACAGCCAGGGTAGATGGGACTTATTGCTCCAGGTGGGAGACAGTTCCCATCTGCGTGTCTGGGGGTTCAAATACCTCCGCAGCCAGTGTAGAGGAGACTCGCCCCTCCATTTGCAAAACCCCATATCCTAGGTGTCGGGGGAGCTCCTATACAGCCAGAGCCAAGGGAGTGGGGACTGGACTCTCCAGGGGGAACATACCTTCCACCTGGTTGCCAGTGGAGTTCTATACTGCCATACAGGATAGAGGGAACTTGCCATTCGAGGTGGTAGATCCCTCACACCTTGGTGTAGGGGGGACCTCCTATACTATTGCAGCCAGGGTAGTGGAGACTCGCCCCTCCAGGCAAGAGACCCATCCAACCTGAGTGTCAGAGAAAGCTAGTAAACCACTGCAGAAAGGTTACAGGGCACTCTCCCTTTCAGTTGGGAGACCCCTGACATCTGGGTATGGGGGGCTCATATACCATAGCAGCCCAAATAGAGGGAATTCTCCCCTCCAACCAGGAGACCCCTCAAATCTGGGTGTCTGGGAGACCAGGTATACCCTCTCAGCCAGCATAGAGGGAAGTCACACCTCTACGTGGGATACCCCTTCCATCTGGGTGTCAGGGGTAGGTCCCTTACCTATACAGCCAGGGTAGAGGGGACTCATTCCTCCAGGCAACAGACCATCCAACCTGGTTGACAGCAAAAGCTAGTAAATCACTGCAGCCAGGGTAGAGGGGACTCTCCCCTTAAGGCTGGAGACATCTCCCATATGGGTATGGGGGATGGAGCTCCTATACCATAGAAGCCAGAATAGATGGGACTCGCCCCTTCAAGCAGGAGAAACATCTCACATGGGTGTCTGTGAGATCTCGTACATCTACTCAGCTAGAGAAGTGGGGAGTCCCCATCTAGGCAGTTCACCCCTCCCACCTGGGTGTCAGGGGGAGTTCCTATAGTGTTGTAACCAGGGTAGAATGGGCTTGCACTTTCAGTCGGTAGACCCCTCCCATGTGGGTGTCTGGGTGAGCTCCTATGCCTCCACAGCAAGGATAGAGGGGATTCGCCATTCCAATAGGGAGACCCCTCCCACCTAGGTGTCCGGGGAGGCTTGATTACTGCAGCTGCCAGGGTACAGGGGACTCGCCCTTCCAGGGGGGAGACCACTCACACCTGGGTGTGTGAGGGGGGATCCTGTATCACCACAGCCAGTGTAGAGGGGACTCGTCCCTCCTGGTGGGAGACACCTCCCACCTGGGTGTAGGGGAACTCCTATACCACTGCATCCAGGTTAGAGGGAACTCACGTCTCCAATTCAGAGACCCTACCACCTGGTTTTCATGGGGAGATCCTTGAACACCACATCCAGTGTAGAGAGGAATCATCCCTCCAGGTGAGAGACTCATCCAACCTGGGTGTCAGGGAAAGCCAGTAAACCACTGCAGCCAGGGTAAAGGGGACTCACCCCTTAAGGCGGGAGACACCTCCCATCTGGGTATGGGGGATGGAGCTCCTATAGCATAGCAGCCAGAATAGAGGGACTCGCCTCTTCAAGCAGGAGACCCCTCCCATCTGGGTGTCTGGAAGAGCTGGTACACCCGCTCAGCCAGGGTAGAGGGGAGTCAACCCTCTAGGCAGGAAACCCCTCCCACATGGGTGTCAAGTGGAGTTCCTATAGTGTTGTAGCCAGGGTCGAGTGGCCTTGCACTTTCAGTTGGTAGACCTCTCCCACGTGGGTGTCTGGGTGAGCCCTATCCCTCTGCAGCAAGGGTAGAGGGGACTCGCCCCTCCAGTCGGGAGACACCTCCCACCTGGGTGTGTGAGGGGAGATCCTATACCGCCACAGCCAGGGTAGGGGTGATTCATTGCTCCAGGCGGGAGCCCCCTCCCACCTGGGTGTAGGGGGGATCTCCTATACCACCGCAGCTAGAGTAGAGGGGACTCAACCCTCCAAGCAGGAGACCCCTCCCATCTGGGTGACTAGGAGATCTGGTTCATGCCCTCAAACAAAGTAGAGGGAATTCACCCCTCTAGGCGGGAGACCCCTCTCACCTGTGAGTCAGGAGAAGCTCCTTAACTGCTGCAGCCAGGGTAGAGTGGACTCGACACTCCAGGCTTCCGCCCTCCCACCTTAGTGTCAGGTGGAGCTCATATACCCCAGCAGCCATGGTAGAGGCAACTCACTCATGGAGGCAGAAACACCTCCCACCTGGGAAAGGGAATAACACCTATATCCCCTTAGCCAGGGTAGAGGGGACTCGCACATCTAGTTGTGGGACCCCTTCCACCAGGGTGTCAGGGGTAGCTCATATAGGGCCACAGCCAAGATATAGGGGATTCTCCCCTCCACCTGAGTGTTTGGGGGAGCTTGTATACCTCTGCAGCCAGTTTAGAGGGACCTCGATGCTCCAGTTGGGAGACACTTCTGATCTGTGTGTAAGGGGGATCTCCTATACCGCTACAGCCAGGGTAGAGGGGACTTGCCCCTCCAGGCGAGGAACCCCTCCCACATGGGTGAGTGAGGAGAGATCTTATACTGCCACAGTGAGGGTAGAGATGACTCGCCCCTCCAGGCGGGAGACCCCTCACACCTGGGTGTCAGGGGGAGTTCCTACACTGCTGCTGCCAAGGTACAGCGAACTTGCCCTTCCAATCGGGAGACCCTTCCCACCTGGGTGTCTGGGGGAGCTTAATTACTGCAGCAGCTAGTGTAGAGGGTACTCGCCCCTACAGGCGGGTGACCCCTCCCACCTGGGTTACTGGGACCTATTATATGGTAAAAGCTTAAGTAGAGGGGACTCTCATTTTCAAGCGGGATATCCCTTTCATCTGGGTGTTGGGGGAGCTTGTATAGCTCCGAAGCCAGGGTAGAGGGGACTCCCTGTTTCATGCGGAAGACCACTTCCACCTGTGTGTAGGGGGAGCTTGTATACCACCTTAGCCTGGATAGAGAAGACTTGCCCCTCTAGGTGGGAGAACCCTTCCACCTGGGTATCAGGGGGAGATCCTATACTCTCGAAGCCAGTGTAGAGTAGATTCGCCTCTTCAGCCAGAAGATCCCCATAACCTGGGTGTCAGGGGGAGCTCCTATACAGCCAGAGCTAGAGGAAAGTGTACTCGACCTCCAGGCAGAAGATCCCTTCCACCTGAATGTCAGGGGAGTACATATACTGCCATAGGCAGGGTAAAGAGGACCCCCACTCTAGGCGGGAGACCCCTCCAACCTGGTGTAGAGGGGACCTTATACCACTGTAGCTAGTGTAGAGGGGACTCGCCTCTCCAGGCTGGAGACCCTCCCACTTGGATGTCAGGGGGAATCATTTATCACCACAGCCAGTGTAGATGCGACTCACCCCTCCAGGTCATAGATCCATCCAACCTGGGTATCAGGGAAAGCGAGTAAACGACTGTAGCCAGGGTAGAGGGAACTCGCCCCTCCAAGCAGGAGACCCCACCCACCTGGGTGACTGGGAAAGCTGGTAAACCCCCGAAGCCAGGGTAGAGGGAAGTCAAACTTCTAGGTGGGAGACTCCTCCAACATAGGTGTTACAGTGAACTCATATACCCAGCAGCCAGGGTAGAGGCATCTGGCACCTGAGGCAAGAAACACCTCACAACTGGGAATGGGACTAACTTGTATACCGCTTTAGCCCAGGTACAGTGGACTCGCCCATCCAGGTGGAATACCCCACCCACCTGAGTGTCAGGTGGAACTCATATACCCCAGTAGCCAGAGTAGAGGCAACTCACACCTCCAGGTGAGAAACACCTCCTACTTGGGAACGGGAGTAACTCCTATATCGCCTTATCCAGAGTGGAAGGGACTTGCACATCTAGGCGGGAGACCTCTTCCACCAGGGTGTCAGGGGGAGCTACTATACCACCACAGCCAGCGAAGAGGGGACTTGCCCCATATGGTGGGAGACCCCTCCCACCTGGGTGTATGGGGGAGCACCTATACAGCCACAGCAGTGTTGAGAGGACTCTATTCTCCAGGCTGGAGACTCCTCACGCCTGCTTGTCAGGGGAACTCCTATACTGCAGGCTAGTGGGGACTCGCCCCTCCAGGCGGGAGACTACTCCCACCTGGGTGTAGGGAGTACAGTTCCTTTAACCCTGCAGCCAGTGTACTGGGGACTTGCACTTCCAGGCCGGAGACCCCCTCACACCTGGGTGCCTGGGGGAGCACTTATACCACTGCAATCATGGTAGAGGGTACTTTCCCCTTCAGGCGGGAGACCCCTCCAAACTAGGTTTTGGGTGAGCTCAAATACCACCTCAGCCAGGGTAGAGGGGACTTGCCCCTCCAGGTTGGAGACCCCTCCCACCTGAGCTTCAAGAGGAGCTCTTACACTGCTGCAGCCATTGTAGAGGGGACTTGCCCCTCCAGCTTAAGACCCCTTCCACCTAGTGTCCTGGGGGATCCTATATTGCTAAAGCCAATGTAGAGGGGACTTGTACCTCTAGGCGGCGGCAGATGCCTCCCACCTGGGAGTCAGGGTAAGCTCCTATACTTCTACAATAAGGATAAAGGGGACTTGCCCCTCCAATCGGGAGACCCTTCCCACCTGGGTGTCTGGGGGAGCTTGATTACTGCAGCAGCCAGTGTAGAGGGGACTCGCCCCTACAGGCGGGAGGCTCCTCCCACCCGGGTATCAGGGGAAGCTCCTATAGTGCCACAGCCAGGGTAGAGGGAACTCGCCCATACACGTGGAAGACCCCTCCCAACTGAGTGTACTGGGACCTCTTATATGGCAAAAGCTAAATGAGAGGGGACTCACCTTTCCAGGGGGGAGACCCCTCCCATAGGGTTAAGGGGGGAATCTTGAATAGAAAAGCAGCCAGAATAGAGGGGACTTGGACTTCCAAGCAGAGGACCCCTCCCACATGGGTGTTTGGGTGAGCAGTACACCCCTCAGCCCAGGTAGAGGGGAGTCACGCCTCTAGGTGGGAGACCCCTCCCAACTGGGTATCAGGGGAAGCTCCTTAACCACTGCAGCCAGGATAGAATGGACTCGCCCCTCCAGGCAGAAGACCCTTCTCTCCTGTGTGTGAGGTGGAGCTAATATACCCCAGCAGCCATGGTACAGTCAACTTGCACCTCCAGGTGAAATACCACTCGACTGAGAAAGGGAGTAACTCCTATACTGCCTTATCCAGGGTAGAGGGGACTTGTCCCTCCAGGCGGTAGACCCATCACACCCGGAGGTCAGGTGGAGCTCATATAACCCAGCAGCCAGGGTAGAGGAGATTTACACCTCCAGGCTAGAGACACCTCCCACCTTGGAATGGGGGTAACTCCTACCCAGCCAGGCTGGGTAGAGGGGACACGCCCCTTCAGGAGGGACACCCCTCCCACCTGGGTGTCTGGTGAGGGGGGGTTCTTATGTAGCTGCAGCTGGGGTAGCAGTGACTTGCCCCTCCAGGCGGGAGACCCCTCCCTCCTGGGGATAGAAGGGTGCTCTTACACCCCCACAGCCAGGGTTGAAGGGACTTGGCTCTTCAGGCAGGAAGCCCTCCCACCTGGGTGAGGGATGTTAACTCGTATACCGCTTCAGCCAGGGTAGTGGGGCTCGCCCCTCCTGGCAGGATACCCCTCCTACCTTGTTATCCATGAGAACATGTATACCACCTTAGCAAGGGTAGAGGAGACTCACTCATCCAGGCTGCAGACCCCTCCAACCTAGCTGTCAGTGGGAACTCATATACTACCACAGCCAGGGTATAAAGTGTTGCCACTTCTAGCGGGAAACCCCACCCACCAGAGTGTCAGGGGTGAAAGGAGGTGGCTTGGTTGAATTCAGTAACACTCAGTGACCACTGCTTTATTGCAGCAGTGCCAGAGAGGAGAAAAAGAGAGAGAGAGAGAGAGAGATAAAGAAAAAGAGCAACAGAAGGAAGAGAGAGCAAGGTAGAGCGAAAGCAAGAGAGGGAGACAGAGAGAGCAAGAGAGGTGGGGCCTGGCAGGTGGGAGTTTTTATAGCCAAATTCTAATGGGGTATCTGGGTTTGCAAGCTGCCTTGTTGGTGGACAATGATTGGACCACCCAGTAGTTTCTAAGTGTAGGAACAATGGAAAAGCTCCATAAAGTCAACAAACCAAAACAACCATTTGCCTGTCAGACATTTTATTAGCAGGACCATATCGGACAGTTGCAGAAGAGAAGGGGGGAGAGAGAAAGAGAGGAGAGGGGGAGAGTGAGAGGAGGAGAGTAAAAGAGAGAACATGAAAAGGGTGTTGATATTTATAAGCTTAATACAGGATGAGGAGGAGCAAGGCAAGTGGGCTGTTACTTCTTCATTGGCTGAGAGTTCAGGCCACTTTAGAGATCGGAGGTGCACCATTTAAAGTTCTCACCATTTACAGGGATTGGAGGTGATCATTCGCCCGCCATTCAGTGTGTCATGGACCTGAGCTCCCAGAAGACAAACGCTCCAGGTGCCATCCTTACCAACATTCCTCCCTTTTTTGATTTGCTTTGGGGGCATTGTACTCAATCTGGCTACTTCCTGCTGAGTAGGGGCATTGTTTAGAAGGAGGGAGGGAGGTCAGTTGGTTGGAGAAGAAGGGCCAGGAGGCCCCATATTCATGCACTGAATGCATGGATTCCCTTTGGTGGAAATCCATGAATGTGCCCTATGGCTATAAAAAGAAACATCTTTAATTTTTGGCATGTCATCCAGTCTGTAGGGCTGATAGAAAAGGCCTATGCCCAGGAGAAGGCAGATTAGAACATATAAAGCTGAAATACAAGGGCTTGTTTTTCTTGGCATGGTGGGGTAGAGATGGCACTTTGGTGGAGTTGTCATTCAATATCTTCATTTTTCCGCACTTGGTGGAGGTTTCTTGGGATAAGTGGATGTGTGTGTCATCCAGCTCGTTAGCAAGTAGCTGGTAATACCTGATGAGGAGCTGATTGGAAATTTGGTTAGAGATTTTATTCATTTGTCCTTGAAGGAATTTTAAAATGCAAGGAAGGAAGGCACAGAATAAAAAAGACCCCTACTAGAGGTCCCAGTATTGGGATTATCCAGTGGCTGATGGAGTTTGTGAAGAGATCCTAATAGGATTGTTGTGCCAATTGCTGCTTTCTTTTTTCTAATTTTTCCTGTAGTTGTTTAATCTTATCTTTCACTATCCCTGACTGATTAAGATAAAAAAAAAAAAAAAAAAAAAAAAAAAAAAAAAAAAAAAAAAAATGGAAAAAAAAAAAACTTAAAAAAAAAAAAAAACAACATTCTTCCTGTAAGAACAGGCAGAGGACTCCTTTCTCAGCTGTGAGTATATCTAAGCCTCAGTGGTTTTGTAGGCCTACTGCCGCTAGGGAATCAAATTGATTTTGGAGTGTAAGTACGGACTCAGTCACCTGTTGGAGGTCATTTATGAACAGTTTGGACAATTGATCATAGTATGTGAGGGAGGTAGCAAAACCTGTTCTACCCGTCACCAAATCTGCTGTAATTCCTAAAGTAGCATGGAGAAGTATGAATTGGATCACTCGTTTGGGTCTTATGTGTGTCATGAGTGGGATTGGTATTTCTGTATCTCCTGGAATTATGTCTACATAGGGAAACAATAGAGCAAGAGTATATGTGCCTGCCCAGTCAGGGGGCAAACAATGGTATACAGTCATCCCACATAAGAATGATGCTTCTGAGACTGATGGGCAATGGGCCTTACTATATTTTGGTAGAGAGGTTTTTTGTTGACATTGCTTCTCAGATAAATCTCCTACGGTATGTTTCCTGATGACTGAAAACAAAACAAGCATGGTAGATAGGGACACCTGAGAGTTCGGCTGTGGTGTCTTGGGCTGAAGAGGCCTCCATTAGTGCAGCCTGAGAACTATTTATTGGGTATGCTATTAGTTTTGGTGATCCAGTTCTAGCCTGCAAACACAGCCAACATCCCTGTACATAGTTGATATTATTAGTAGCCTTTAACAGATTGAGAGAGATATTGACAAGTTTAAGAGAGAAAAGAGGTTCTTTGACTGTTTTGCCTTAAACAAATCAGGCAGCCAATTGAGTATATCAATTGTCCTCTTCCAGCAATTCTTCCTATTGAATGTCCAGCCACTTGGGCATGGTGTGGGAGGAGCCAGGCCTGGATTTTTCCCAATGGCCACCCAGTATCTATTGTTATTGTGTTCACAGGCTTGGGGATCACTGTGGTAACAGTCTTTTGGAGGGGCTTAATTAAAGAATTTAAAACTCTTCTTAGGAGGAGTTTGGCTACAGTTTGTGAGACAGGGTGGTAGAGGGTTTAACCTTCCCTGTACTACACTTTGAAAGAGAGTTAGCAGGTATAAGGCCAGTAGGCTTAAGTCTAAAAAGGGTGTGGGTGTACTGTTGCTGTGGGTTGTTAGATCCCATTGGGAGGCCCATTCTTATGAATGTTCTTCTCTGAAATGGGATGGACGGTAGTGCATGACTGAAAAACAGAGCTTGAGAGGGTTATCTGGAGGCTATCTCACAGGTAAATCTGGGTGATTGTGGGGTTCCTGCAAGGTTGGGAGCTGTGGTGGGATTGTCCTCTGGAGGGCTTGCTGCTGGTTTTAACCTAGAAATATGAATCCAAGGGGTTAGTTTTTTTTTTCCTTCCTTTTGGAGTTTTGCAGCATTGGGTGTACACAGGAATACCTTTAATGGCCTTTCCCATTTTGGGGTTGGGGGGATCTTTCCCCTGGGGGAAAAAAAGTAGACCCATTCTCCTGGTTTGAGCAGAAAGGAGGCAGCTGAGTTCTCTGGATTCAGAAGCAACAAATCTTGTTACTTTCATAGCTCAGAATGTATAAGGAAGAGGAGGGGAAGAGCATATTTGTCAGGGAGGGGCCAAGGATCTCTGGTGAGATTCCCGGGGGAAAAGGGGGATGACCATATATTAACTCAAAGGGGGAGGCAAGGGATGGCTTTTTTGGTAAAACCCTCAGGCATAATAGGGCAAGAGGGAGGAGTTTAACCCAATCTAAATGAGTCTCTAAAGATAGTTTCATTATGATGTCTTTCATTGTGCAGTTGGCTTACCTGAGGCTTGGGGGCTATAGGGACAATGAAAGTGCCATGAGGTAGACAATGTCTTTGCCACATTCTCAGGCCCATTGTCAGATTGGATTTAAGTGGGCATCCCAAACTGAGGGATTACTTTGGTTAGGAGGATGTCAGCAACTGTGGTAGCCTGCTTATTTGAAGCGGGGAAGGCCTGTACCCAACCCGAGAATGTGTTGTGTCTATAAAAACTAGTATGAATTTGAAGTTTTTTAATCTGAGCATGTTGGTAAAGTCGATTTACCAATCTGCCCAAGGAATATGGCCCCTAGCCTGATGAGAAGGGAAGGTTCTTGGTTTTAAAGATGTATTGGGATTCACTTTTTTGCATATCTGGCATGAGGCTGTGATTTGATGTATCACTTCTTTATCTCGGGAAGTCAGAGTAAAGAAAGAGTGGAGAAATGCTTTGAGAGACTGTTGGCTGGAGTGGAAAATGGAGTGGAGATAAGTAAAGAGGGAATGTTTTGGTGGGTCTCCATGATTGGGTAATGATGGAGAGCACATGGCGATGAGATTTCTGGTGTAGTCTGAAAGAGCGGCTGACCTGGCTGTCTGATCTGCTTTTGAATTTCCCTGTGTGATGGGAGAGGAGTCATTTTTGTGTGATCTGCAATGGACAACTCCAAGGTTTTTAGGAAGCTGGGAGGCTTATAGTAGCTGGGTGATGTATGTGGAATTGGTTATAGAGGTGTCCTTTTAGTTCAGGATACCTCTCTCTTTCCAAACTGCTGCATGAAATAAGAGAATGTGGAAAACATATTTGGAATCAGTACAAAGCATAAGATTTTTCCATGCTGCCAATTCACAAGCTTGAGTTGCAGCTACCAGCTCAGCCTGTTGGTTGATGGTATTTGCAGGCAGGGAATTGGCTTCTATTACTCATGATAGGGGCACTATGGCATATCCAGCTTTTCTGATCCCCTCATACATAAAAGAGCTGCCATCAGTGAACTAGGTGTAATCAGGTTGGTCTAGAGGTCCTTCAGTGATATTAGTTGGGCATGGGAGAAAGTTTTCTAGAATTTCCCTGCATTTATGTATTGGGGACTGTGTTTGACCTTGAGCCTGAATTGGTAACAGAGTTGCCGGGTTGAAAGGGGCACAGGTTTGGAAGGACACAGAGGAGTCATAGGGGAAAGAAACCAAGAGAGAGAGAATTCAACAGGGAGGGAGGGTTTGCAGTCCTTTGTATGTTAGCAAGTCCTTGAGGTGATGAGGAGAGTTGACAGTGATTTGGGGTCCAAAGGTAAGCTTTTGCAATTCTTTTAAGAAAACATAGGATGCCATTGTGGTGTGGAGACAAGGAGCACATCCACAGACAGCTGGATCTAATTCTTTTGAGATGTATACCACCAGAGCGAAGATGGGCCCATACATTTTTCCCAGCACCCCCAAGACTTGCCCTTTGTTTTCATGGACATAGAGAGTAAAAGGCCTATTAACATCTGGCAGGTGTACAGCTGGTGCTTGTAAGAGGGCCTTCTGGTGGGTTTTGGAGGGAGCTGAAAGTAACAAGGGATAATGCTCTTTCCCCTTTGCTAGATCATATAATAGTCTGGCAAGTAATGAGTAATTTGGTACCCATGCCCTAAAATAGCCTACCAGATCCAGGAATGAGACAATCTTCTCTTTAGTTTTTGGTAGTGGAAGGCTTTCAATAAGGCATTTTCTATCAGTTGTGATAGCTTTCTTCCCTGGGGAAATGTGGAACCCTAAGTAAACAACCTCACAGAGAGAGGGCTGCACCTTTTGCAGTGAAACACTATATCCTCGGTGAGCTAGAAAATTCAGGAGGGTGGCTGTGTCAGACTTTGAGATTTCTAATGAGGGCCTACAGAGAAGGAGGTCATCAATATATTGTAGGAGGGTTGAGTTGGGGCATAGAGGGAAAAATTCCTCAAGATCTCCAGCAAGGACTTGTCAAAAAATATGTGGGCTGTCTCAAATTACCCATGGGGCAGGATAGTCCAGGTTAACTGTAAGAATGTCTAGTTTCTGGATCATTCCAGGTGAAGGCAAGTATGTCTTGGGAAGAGACAGATAGTGGAATCAAAAAGAAGGTAACTTTAAGATCAATAACTGAAAAATAGGTCGAGTTTGCCGGAATGGAAGAAAGGATAGTATAATGGTTTGGGACTAGGGGATGGATGGACCTGGTTGAAAAATTTATTATCCTTAAGTTCTGCACCAAATGGTGTGTTCCATTAGGCTTTTTTTTACTGCTAAAATTGGGGTATTGAATGGAGAGTGTGTGGGATGGAGGAACTCCTTTCTTAATAAGCTCTGAATAATTGGCTTTAATCCCTTAAAACTGGCAGTTGGCAGCAGGTATTGGGCCTGGACTGGGAAGTGGTTAGGATCTTAAGATGCACTTCCAAGGGAGAGCAATTTGCAGAGGACAGGGTTTCAGTGTCCCATACAATTGGATCTACTATTTTACAGGGGAGGAGAAAATGTGTGTTCTGTTGGTCGTTGTGGTCTCCACATCAGACAAGAAGGGGTAAAGTCTCTTTTTTGGGGGGAGTAAAGCCATGATAAATATATAATTAGGGGAGGATAATAAGGGTAAGGTTATGGGGGCCTTCAAGATGGATAATATATTCCTTCCCAGCAAGGAGACAAGACATTGAGGCATAAACAAAAAATTGTGTGAAAAGAAGAACTCAGATAAGGAGCAAGTGAGGGGAGGAGTTCTGTGTGGGATGATGGTTTGATCTCCTATCCTGATAATAGGAGATTCAGAGGGATAGGTAGTTCCCCAAAACTCTCTCAGAACCAAAAATGTGGCCCCGGTTTATGGGACGCCCATCCACTTGGATAACCACTCTGGGTTCCTGCTTGATAATTGAATAGGTTGGGACAGAAGACCCAGGGCTCCATCAATCCTTGGCTGCTAGGCCCAAGAAGTCACTGGTGGGGTGACTGACCTTAGCTCCTATCCAGGAATTGAGGCAGTATTATCCCCAGTGGCCATGACGCCGGCATCTGGGGCACATTCTGGGTGGTGCCCTGGGGTTAGGGCAAGACTTAGCCCAATGTCCTTCATTACCACACTTAAAACAGGGGCCAGGGGGGTCCTTGTTGTGTGGGTTGTTGTCTCCCCCTTTCCATAGGTTGGAAGGAGCCCTATAACACCTGGGCCAACATCTGGCATTTTTGGCGTTTTGTTCTTTCATCTCTGTGTGATAGACTTGGAAGGCCGTGGCCAAGACCTCGGTCTGAGGAGTCAAGGGTCCCCTCTCTAAATTTTTTTTAGCTTTACCTGGGTGTTAGGGTAGCTTTGTGAGAAAAAAAAATAGGTCATAAGAAGTTGCCTCCCATCTGGGGATTCAGGGTCCAAATTAGTGTACTGAAGGAGAGCCTTTGTTAGTTGGTCTAGGAAGGTGAGGGGTTTTCATTCTTCTACTAGATGATGTCCCGGAGTTTTGTCAAAGTTAATAGCCTTTTGTGCTGCTGCCTTTAGGCCAGCTATCAGACAGATATTAAGGTGGTACCTATATCCCAAGTCTTGGGAGTCATTGTAGTCCCAATGGGGGTCTTGGTCTGAAACTGCCTGGGACCCTAGGGGATGGTGGGTATTAGTCTGATATACCTGGTCTGCATAGGCCCTAGCTTGGTCCCAGACTCTTCTCCTTGCCTCATGGAGGAGAGTGTTGGACAGAATCATACAGAGATCATGAAAGGTGAGGCTATAGGCTTGAGTTAAGTATTCAAACTCTTTAATATAAGAGACAGAATTTGCAGTGTAAGATCCCAATTTTTTTCTACTTGAGAAAGATCAAGCATAGAAAAAGTAATATAAACCCTTAAAATCCCATCCGGCCCAGCGACCTCTCGAAAAGGGGCCACAACATGTGAAGTTTGAGTCAGGTGATGAGATGTGGTGACTTGTGGGTTTGATGCTGTATTAGTGTATGAATGGGTGGCTGTGGTGGGTGGACTAAACTGAGGGGAGGGACTGGGGCAGAATGAACAGAATTGGGAGGAGTTTGTGCAGAAGTGTTGGGAGGAAGAGGAGGAGGAGTGTCCACAGAAGAATCCACAGATATACAAGACAGGGAAGTGGAAGGGAGTGAAAGTGTGAAAAGAGGGGCTGATGGCGGGGGAGAGAAGTATATAGGTCGTTCATCAGCTAGGTCAAAAGTGGAGGCAGAGAGCAGAGAAGATGGAGGAGGAGGAGAAAATGTGGAGGCAGACAGTGGAAAAGAGAAGGAAGGAGGTTTGAGAGCAAGGACTAGCTGTTGAGGTTTGCATTGGGTGCAGAGATTTGGATGAGATCGAAGCAATAAAAAAGCCTCCACATAGGGAATCTGGTTCCACTTCTTTGATTGCTCACAGTAATTAAAAATATCCTGGAGTAAATTGGGATCCAGAGACCCACACATGGGCCAAACACCTTTGGTTGTCTAGAGGGTATGTAGGCCAGTCCTGGGTACAGAATTTTATAAGTCTTCTCGGTTTAAAATCAGGGGCCAGGCTCAGGGTTTTCAAATTATCTAAGAGGCACTGCAAGGGAGAATCAGCCAGAAGGGATGAGGAGTTTCCCATGCTGGAAGGGCAAGATGGAAGTCATAGAAAGAGAAAGAGAGAGGGGGAGAGAGTGAGAAAAAAAAACGGACTAGAAAGAGCTTCCTGGAAGCTCTGGAGCAGACGTAGGATCAAGTGGGCATTCCCCAAATGAGCCACCACAGCGGGGAAATACAGAGAGAACTGCTGGTTCGTCAACAGTAGAGTGTGATCTGTGAGACCCAAATAGGGCCGGGGCCTTGGGCAACCTGACGTCAGGAAAGTTTTTTAATTGGAATGAAAGAGTCAGACGAGACTGGAGGAATGGAGTTCCAGGAGGAATGGAGTCAGAACTCAGGTGAGACTGGCTGTAGCAACTGTGCTACCACATCCATGGGAGCCAAAAGTGAGAGCAGATGGAGGAGTTAGAAAGAGATAATAAATCCTATGCCCCAGGTGGTCAATTCCCAGGGCTGTCCTAGCAGAGTGCCGAGGTCCACTGCGACCCCGATGGGTCTGGGTGGGGTTTAAAACAACTGGAGGGATTGCCGGACACTCAATGGCTAATTCCCTCATTCTGGTGAGTTAGGGTTTAGGCGCTGATGGGATGAGGAAACTCACCAATCTTCAGGCCCGTGGTGGATTTCAGGCAGACGATCAGAGGAGTGGACTATGACAGGAACAATTGGGCTCAGAGTTTGGGATCGAGGTTCCACCTTGAGCGACTGGGATCCCTGTCCTCAGTTTTGGCACCAATGTAGGAATGGTGGAAAAGCTCCATAAACTCAACAAGTCAAAACAACCATTTATCTGTATGAGATATTTTTAGCAGGACCATAGTGGACAGTCGCAGAAGAGAAGGGAGAGAGAGAGAGAGAGAGAGAGAGAGAAGAGAAGAGAAGAGAAGAGAAGAGAAGAGAAGAGAAGAGAAGAGAGAAGAGAGAGAGGAAGGAGAGAAAGGAGAGGGGGAGAGTAAGAGAGAGAGAGTAAGAGAGAGAGAGGGAGAGTGAGAGGGGAGAGTAAGAAAGAGAGCACAAACAGGGTGTTGATATTTATGGGCTTAATGCAGGATGAGGAGGAGCAAGGTGAATGGGCTTTTACTTCTTCATTGGATGAGAGTTTGCACCTCTTCAGGGATTGGAGGTGTGCCATTCAAAGTTCACACAATTCACGGCATTTGAGGTGATGGTTCATGCGCCATTCAGTGTGTCATGGACCTGAGCTCCCAGAAAAGAAGTGCTCCAGCTGCCATCTTTACCAAACTAAGGATGTCATCGTCTGCCATCAGGCAGATGGGGCAGGAGTCAGATGTGGGTTTCTGTTACACCAGACAGGTGGGGGTCGAGTGTTCAGCCTTGAGTGGGGTTGAGTATTCAGACTTGTTTCAAACAGGTGATAAAGGACCAGACTTAGGGGTTTTTGAGTGTGTGGGTTATCCTGCAGACAACTTAGTTCAACTTGTCCTGCACCTAAAATTCCTCCCATTTTTTTTTCTAAGTGACGAGGTGGGGGGCAGCACAAAATCCTTTGGGTACTTCCTACTGAGATGAGGTGTAATGGGGCCTACCTGGGAGAGCAAGGGAATGTTCAGGGACAGGCCTGGGAATACCAGGGCAGTGAGAGATAACATCCAGTGACTATAACAGTTACCTCAGAAGGGCAAAGACCATAAAGGTTTCTTGAAGCCATAGGTTGTCAATGGCATCAAACCTTTTTTGAGTCGAGAAGATCCATGGTATCAGCCATTTGTCCTGTCATAGGAACTTTCGGAAGTATCGAAGGTAGCTTTGTTGAATTCAGTAATGTTAAAGGTGACTGCTCATTTGCAGCCAGTGGAAGAGCAACTGCCTTGACCCATAAATTGAGAGTGGGTGGTGTCATCCTGGTGCCAAGTCACTTGTATGTTAAAGCACCATCTGTGGTTGGGATAGAAAGTGAGGATTGGGGTTGGTAGGGGATGTGGAGCCTCTAAGTAATGTTCATGCCTTTGGAGACTAGTTGAAAAACCTGAGAAGAGAAGGCTGACTGGATGGTGGCGGGAAGTCCAAATCTGGGAATGATCTCGTCAATGAAGTTGGAGGCGATGGTGTCAGCAATTTCCCTTGGTGTAGGGAAGGCTTCTATCCAACCTGAAAAAGTTTCAACAAAAGTAAGTAGGTAGTGAAGCTTTTTGTGCCTAGGCATGTGAGTGAAGTTTATCTACCAGTCTTTGGCTGGCTGGTGGCTCCATATCTGATTTATGGGGAGTTTAGGTTTGATGATTCCTTGTGGGGATCCTGTAGAGAAGATAGAACAAGAAGAGTGGGCCTGCTGGAGAAGAGTTCTATTTCCTAGGAAGGGAAAGAGGGGTTGTAAAAACTGGAAAAGGGGTTAAAGAGGGTTTTAGATGGGGGCAGAGTCTCTGGAGCCAGAGGAGTTGTCATTAATCGTAGGTCTCAGTCTTGGGCATCAGGGCTGATAGTCTTAAAGAAGTAGTTGATTGACAAACTGCTTGGTTAATTCCTGTATCTAATCTTGCAGGAACTTCTGTAGGCAATTTAATGGTCACAGTCCTATTAGGAGAAACATAAATTTGACTAATAGGGATCCTCTGAGGGGAAGGAGCCAAGGCCATACTTGACTGAATATTCCCCATGGAGCCTGCTGGCCTAGTTTCTGTCTCCTATTTTCTAGCTGTTCTTGTCCTTCAGTACTCCCAGGAATGACTGTGTTTTGCTTAACTGTTTTTGGTTGGTGTTTAAGAACAAGCTGGTCAAAAGTGATTTTGTTTCTATGTATTGTAGAGTCAGCTGAGTTCCCATAGGGGTCGCTCGTGGGGGAACTTGAGATCACCTTCTTAGTTCTGCTAGTGCCATTTGTGCTAGGATGGGTCCAGGTCTTGCTTGACCATGTGGCTTCCCTTGGAAGCATCAGGAATGTCTCCTGTCTCCAATGAACCTCCTATTCATCACACGTGCACTGATTGGCTTTTCATTCTCCAGTGGTCTCATTAATCTCCCTGATCTTAAGGTTATATGGCCTCAAGTTGCCAAGCTCTTTAGAAAAGTTCTCTGTTCCCTAGATTCAGACTGACTCAGAGGGTAAGACACAAATATTGGTTTTCTTGGTCATTTTAATTTAAGTCTTGATCTTAAACATCCAGCAAAGACAGTTTTATCAGTCTTAAATTAAGAGTACCGGACTTTAGCTGAAGTCTGGCCTACTTTGGAGTCATTTGTAGTAAGATGGGAGATACAGCCTTATCTCAGGTAAGACGGGGCTCTTTATAAATCTTTGGTAAAGTGTGATAGTATTGAAGCTGATCTTTGCTTTTAAATATCATTTTTGAAAGTTTACATATATTGTTGTTTGAGGTACATGAATATTATATAACACAATATGATATTACATTTAAATTTTACCCCAGAGTACAGAACATTATATTAATATTATTGATATCAGTTCCAGTTATAGAAAATAAAATGATATATATAAATCTGCAATATGTTACTTTTATAACCCTAAAATTATCATGCAATCTTTTGGAGAACACCAGCTTGATATAATTTTTTTTAAAGCTTCTATCTTAAAGATTTATATACCTGGAGAATATGAACACATTAAATATACGAAGAAGAGCAATAGTGCCACAATTACTATTGATGTTTTTACATTAATCAAGTTTAGCTCTTAAAAAAATAACAAATTACAATATTGCAAAATAACAATTGTTGTTTAACCATAGTTGTATATTGCTTAATTTCTTCAATATTACTTGCTCAAAAACTTAAACATATAACCAACTTACACAGACCTTCTTTATCACTTATTTAAACCTTTATAGCCAATGTAAACAGACCTTCTTTATCACTTGCTTAAACCCTCTTATTTACTTAATCATATAGACTTTCTTGGCCAGAAACCTTTTTCCCTTCTATTAAATCCATACCTAGAACCTTGGAATTTCTCTTTCCCATCTGTTAACCCCTACATTATTCACATTTTGAAACACTCATTGTAAATGTCTGAATTTAGGCAAAATATTCCATTTTAATGAGAGATATTGTGTAATTTGCAGTACACAATTAATCACATCTGTTTACCATTTCAGAAAAACATAAACAATGTTTAAGTACATAGAATTATACTGTGGTAGGGATGGAGAAGAAGCAAGGCACCTAAGGTATCACCGAAGATAGGGAAACAGTTTTATTTGGTAGCAGCCAAATTCAGATGGCACAGCTTCTGCTGTAATCAAGTAATCCCATGAATCCCAAGTTTAGGTAGTTTTATAGTTTTGTCACCAGCATGCAAGGGGTGGGGCTAAGAAGTTCACAGTCTGCAGAAGTTCACATTAAAGCATATTTTTTTCTCTTTTCTGGGCAAGTTAACACTTCAAGGACACCTTAGAAGGGGAGAGCTTTTTTTCCCCTTTCTTTCCTCCCCCTGCCAGCTGTTACTGTGGAGCCCAGTTGGTAACATCTCTTATCTTAGAAATTTAGACATCTCTGTGAAGCCCAGGTCAAGGCCAGAGGCCTTGTTTACCTATTATTGTGAAAAACTAATAAGGGGGTGTCCAGTACCTGGGCAACCTGGAAGAGGAAGCTTATCTACATTAACCTTTTTGGTAGAGACTCTTTGCTGACAGTTCTAAAATCAGCCATGGAGAAAATTTCTGGAGAAAATCACTTAAGACTATTCTGTGGGCCTGGGTAGGGAGGGGGAAGATGAGAAGGTGGGGTTGAGAGCAGCTAGGGTGGATCTGAGAATGAGAAAGGAGATGTAAAGAATAATGGGAAAAGGGTTTGGTATTTCCCCTAGCAACTAAAAGTTAAGCAGTAGACAGGGATAGCAAAGGGGAGGATGGGCATGAATATCCCAAAAAGCCTGTAAGGGATTCTAAATTCTTAGTAACCTGTTTTAAGTGATAACAAAGCAGCTTTAAAGGCCATTTTCATCAGATCTCACACAAGACTCCGAAGGCTCTCCTCAGCTAGTTTGAGCTTTGGGTTAACTGTAGGAGGACCTGGTGGGACTTGGTGTGGGCACTGACAGGAGAAGAGAGGAGAGAATGGGTGGAGGGATAACTTCAGTTCCTGCTACCCCAGCAAGAGGTCAATGGTTTGAGGAAGGGTGGTGGTTTGGGGTTTTGATCTTGTAACTGGAGGTAATAAAGCAGGTTATTGAGATGGTGAAGGGTCTGGGGCAGAAGGTTGAGGGTAAGAACCTATTCAAGCTGGGTGATAGGATGGAGGTTCATTAGCAGGGTCAAAAGTAGTGGATGAGTCCAGAGGAGGAAAAGAATGTGGGTTGATGGTTGTGGGGGTTGGTTTGCAAGCTAGAAAAATTTGTAGAGGTTTACAAGTAGTGCAGAGAATAGAACTGGATTGGAGGAAGAAGAAAGTTTGAACATATGTGCTCTTTATCCATGATTTTGAATGCTCATAGTAATTGTAATGATCCCTTAGCATGGAGGGATCCAGAGACCCAAAAGGGGGTAATTTATTTTGGTTGTCTAGGGGATAAGTGGACCAATCCTTAGTGATATATTTGATCAATTTCTGGTATCAAGGAGAGGGTTTTGAGGTTATCCATGAGGCATTGTAAGGGAGAGTCAACGGGCAGAGAGGACACATTACCCGTGTCACAAACATAGTTTAAGGGAGAGGGAAGGGGACACAAACATAGTATATGGGAGAAGAAAGGAGAATCAAAGGTAGTGTAAGGGAGAGGGAGGAAACTGATTTATTGCAAAAGGGTCATCCCCGCTAGAGCCCAAAATCAGGAGTGCCTAGTGGCAGGTTTGAGCTGCAGAGATTGGTTGTCACCCAATCCTGACAGTGGAGACTCCTGTCCTGGTTGGGGCCAGAGCCATGGGAGACCTTGGCCAAGGCTTTCTGGGACCTCTGCTGGAGAGGACAGAGACTTCCATGGCTGGAAAGTGGGGAGAGAAAGAGGCAGGGGAAGACAGAGGAAGGGGAGAGTAAGCGATCTCTAGCAGCCAAGTATTAAATGTGTGAGGACTAGGACTTTATTAGTGCCACCAAAACAGTGAAGGCCTGGGTGCGGTGTGATGTTTAGTTCTCTGTTATGTGTTCCCAGAGGTTACACAGTACTTTGAGGTTGACCTACAAATCCTATGCTAGTAAACCAGCAGCTGGGAAGGGGAAAGGAAATAATTTTGAACCCAAGCATCCAATCTGCCCAAGGAAGGAGTCCCTGATTTCCACAGTGGCCTTGAAAGCTGTGATCGGGTGCTTTACTCCCAACAGGTGGGCAAAGAGGTTTGCTGGAAGATTAGTGGTCAACTCCTCCTGACACCAACATTGGGATTAGGACTCCAAGAAGAGGAAACTCACCAATCGAAGGCCTGGGGTAGATGTAGTACTGGCAGTTGAGAAAATGGGTTCTGGTCATCTGGTGATTGGCACTTCTGAAGAAATAGAGACTCAAAGTGGGTTTTAACTCTCTTCCTGGTTTCGGCACCAATGAAAGGAAAGTGACCATGACACTCGGAGAGACCACTGCTGTATTGCAGCAGTGCAAAAGAGGAGAAATTAGAGAGAGGAAGAGAGAGAATGAGAGAAGAAAGAGAGAGCAAGGGAGAGCAAAAGCAAGAGAGGGAGACAGAGAGAGCAAGAGAGGGGGGCCAAGCAGGAGGGATTTTTGTAGTCAAATTCTAATGGGGTCTTTGGGTCTGCAAGCTGCCTTTTTAATGGACAATGTTGGGATCACACAGTAGTAGCTAAGGGTGTCATCTTCTGTCTTCAGGAAGATGGGGCAGGGGTCAGATGTGGGTTTCTGTTGCACCAGACAGGTGAGGGTCAAGTGTTCAGCCCTGAGTGTGGTTGAGTATTCAGACTTGATGCAAACAGGTGATAAAGGATCAGACAGAGGGAGGTTTGAGTGTGTGGGTTATCCTGTAGCTAAGTTTGTTCAACCTGTCCTAACTTAGTTTATCCTGTCCTGCACCTAACAAGGGGGAGCATATATACTGCCACAGCCAGATTAGAGGGGACTCTCCCCTCCATGTGGGAGACCCCTCCCTACGGTGTGATCTGTGGAGCTTGATTACTGCAGCAGTCAGTGTAGAGGGGACATGCTCCTACAAGCGGGAAACCCCTCCCACCTTGCATACTGCTTTAGCCAGGCTAGAGAAAACTTGCCCTTGGAGGTGGGAGAACCCTCACACCTGGGTGTCTGGAAGAGCTTGTATATTGCCACACATATACTGCCACACAAGGGTAGAGGGGACTCATTGCTCCAGGCAGGAGACACCTCCTACCTGGTTGTCTGGGGGGGGGTACTCATATACCCCCGAGGCAGTATAGAGGGGACACACCCCTCCAGTCAGGAGACCCCATAACCTGGGTTTTGGGCGAGTTCCTAGACCACCAGAGCTAGGAGAGAGGGGAGTTGACCCTCCAGGCAGAAGATCCCTTCCACCTGGATGTCAGGGGTGTTCATATACTTCCAAAGGCAGGGTAGAGGGGACTCACCATTCTAGGCTGGAGATCTCTCCCACCTGGGTGTAGGTGGGGACCCCTATACCACTACATGCAGGGTCAAGGGGATTTGCCTCTCCAGGCTAGAGACCCTCTCACCTGAGTGTCATGGAAAGATCCTTTACCTCTTTAGCCAGGGTTGAGGGGACTTGCCCCTCCAGGCAAGAGACCCATCCAACTTTTGTGTCAGGTAAAGCTAGTACACCAGTGCAGCCAGGGTAGAGGGGACTTTCCCCTTCAGGTGGGAGACCTGCCCACCTGGGTGTGGAGGATGAGCTCATATACTGCTGCAGCCAGGATAGAGGGGACTCCTCCTTCAGGAAGGAGACCCCTCTCATCTGGGTATGGGGGGGAGCTCATATAATGCAGCAGCCAGGGTAAAGGGGCCTCACCCTCAATGCAGGATACCCCTTCCACCTTGGCACCGGGTGGGGAGCTGCGATACCAATACAGCCAGGGTAGAACAGACTTGCCCTTCCAAGTGAAAGATCCCTGGCACCTGGGTGTCAGGAGGAGCTCCTCTAACACTGTAGTCAGGGTAGAGGGGACTCGCCCCTTCAGGCAGGAGACTCCTCCCAACTGGGTATCTGGGAAAGCTAGTATACCAATGGAGCCAGGGAAAAGGTGACTCCCCCTTTAACAGGAGCCCCCTCCCATTTGCTATTGGGGGTGGCTCATATACCACAGCAGCCAGGGTAGAGGGGACTTGCCCATCCATGCTGGAGACCCCTCCTACCTGGGTATCTGGGAGGAGCTTCTATAGTGCCTTAGCCAGAGTGGAGAGTACTCTCTCCTCTAGGTGGGAGACCCCTCCCATCTGGCTATGGTGGGGAGATCACATATAGCCATGACCTGGATAGAGGGGACTCACCCCACTAGATGGGAGACCCCTAAACCCTGGTTGTCAGGGGAGCTCATATATCGCTGCAGACAGGGTAAAAGTGTCTTGCCCCTTCAAGCTGGAGACCCCTACAACCTGTGGGTCAGGGGGATCTCATAAAATGCCCCAGCCAGGAGAGAGGGGACTCACCCTTACTTGTGTGAGACCCCTTCCACGGGTTACTGGGGAAGCTCTTATACTGCTGAAGCCAGGTTAGAGTTGACTTGCCCCTCCAGGGGGCAGACCACTCCCACGTTGGTATCAGAGGGAGCTCATAATCTCCCCAGTCAAGAGAGAGGGGACTCACCCCTCAAGGCGGGAGACTGCTCCCACCTGGGTGTCCTGCGGGCAGAGGGGCTCCTATACAGCTGCAGGCAGGATAGCAGGGACTCATCCCCGGTGGCAGAAGACCACTTTCACCTGGGTGTCAGGGGAGCTCCTATCCCACTGTAGCCATAGTAGATGGGACCGGACCCTCCAGGCAAGAGACCCATCCCACCAGATTGTCGGGGGGAGTTCATATACCTCCACAGCCAAGGTAGAGGGGACTCACCCCTCTAGGCCAGAGACCCTCCCACCTGTGTGAATGGCAGAGCTCCTATACCGCTGCAGCCAGGGTAGAGGGGACTCGCCCTTCCAGGCCAGAGACCATCCCACCTGGGTGATCAGGGAGCTCCTTTACTTCCACAGCCAGTGTAGAGGGAACTCATGCCTCCAGGCGAGAGACCACTCCCACTTGGGTGTCAGGGAAAGCTATTATACCACTTCAGCCAGGGAAAAGGGGACTAGCTCATTTAGTCAGGAAACCCCTCCCACCTGGGTGTCACTGTGAGCTTGTATACCACCTTAGGCAGGGAAGAAGTGGATAGCACCTACAGGTGGGAGACCCCTCCCTCCAGGGTGTATGGTGGCTTTGTACTGCATTAGCCATGGTGGAGGGTACTCTCTCCTCCAGGCAGGAGGCCACTCCCATCTTGCTTTGGGGGGGGAACTCATATACTGCTGCAGCAAGGAGAGAGGGGACTTGCCCCACTAGGCAGGAGACCCCTAAACCTTGGTTGTCATGGGGTCTCATATATCGGCAGAGGCAGGGAAGAGGGGATTTGTCATTCCAGGATAGAGACCTCTCCCACATGTGTGTGTGTGTGGGGGTGGGTGGGGAGCTCTTATACAACTACAGCCAGGGTTGGAGAATCCCCATCCAGACAGGAAACCTCTCCTACCTGGGTGTCCTGTGAGGGAGATTGTATACCACCTTAGTTAGGGTTGAGAAGTACCACCACTCCAAGTGAGAGACCCCACACACCAGGGTGCAGGGGGGAGCTCTTATACCATCGAAGCCAGGGTCTAGGGTATATGCCACTCCAGTTGTGAGATCCATCCAACCTGGCTGTTAAAGGGAGTTCTTACTACAGCTTCAGCCAGGGTAGAGGGGACTCATCCCTCCAGGCTGGAGATGCCTCCCACCTGGGTGTTTGAGGGATCTAGTATACCTCCGCAGCCAGGGTAGAGAAAACTTGCCCCTCCAGGCTGGCTACCCCTTCTACCTGGTGTCAGGGTAAGGGAGCCCTTATACCACTGCAGCCAGATAGTGGGGACTCACCCCTCTAGACAAGAAACCTCTCCCAGCTGGGTGTCATGGGGGAGCTTGTATATCACCTTAGCTAGGGTAAAAAAGACTCAGTACTTCCAGCAGGAGATCCCTCCCACCAGGGTGTCAGGGGGAGCTCTTATACTACAGCATCCAGGGTAGAGGGGAATCGCCCCTCCAGGCGGAAGACCCCTCCCACCTAGGTGTCTGATGGGGGTGTTTGTATACCACCCTAGCCAGGGAAGAAGGGACTCGCACCTCTAGTCAGAAGAGCCCTCCCTCCTGGGTGTAAGGGGAGCTCCTAAAGAGCTGAAGGCAGGCTAGAGGGGACTCAACCCTCTAGGTAAGAGATGCCTTTCACCTCGGTGTCAGGGGGTGCTCCTATACCTCCGCATCCAAGGTAGAGGGGATTCGCACCTCCAGGCCAGAAACCACTCACACCTGGGTGTTGCAGGGAGCTTGTATATCAAGTTAGCCAGGGTAGAGGATGATTGGAGCTTTCTGCAACACTCAGGTGTGAGGAGTCTCCTGACTATAGTGGTGAGTGCCCTGTATCCTGGCTGCAGTGGTACAAGGAACTTCCCCCGACACCCAGATGGGAGGGGTCTCCTGCTTGGAAGAGGGAGTCCCTTCTACCCTGGCAGCTGATCTTTAGGAGCTTCCCCGATGACACCCAAATGGGAGTGTTCTCCCGTCTGGAAGGGCAAATCCTCTCTCTTCTGGCTGCTGCAGTATATGGGGAGAAATGGGAGTAAGGGGAACAGGTAGCACAGGGAGAGGAGGGCTCCAGGCCTAGATTTACTGCAGGGTATCAGGATTGAGGAGCAGGCATCAGTCTGAAGGAGGCCAAAGCCCCAAGGCAAGGGGCACTGCTACCTTTTCCTAAAGGAATACCGCAGGGCCAAATATCCCATTTACAGCCCATGACTCTGGTGAGCATCCTGGGAAATGGATCTGGAAAAAAAAAACCATCAGGCACAAGGACAACAGGAGGGCCAATGGAGGGCACAGCTTGAAGTTCTGGAAGAAGGGTGTTTGTGGCATGCAGGCCAAGATCGCAGAAAGGAGCACAGGCTAGGGACATAGAGAAGGGCTCAGGCTATGGGAGAGCAAGGAAGTGTGGGGCCAGGCAGACAGGGGCTGCACTAGGGTTGTGAGATGAAGGGAAGCCAAGGGGAATGGGGAAGCTGACCCAGTGAGGCCGTCAGTTCAAGCCCAGGGAAGCACAGAGCAAGAAGGATACCAGAGGCTCAAGAGGAGCCAGTCTAGGAAATGGAGAGCCAAGGGCCAGCTCTAGGACAGGGGGCTAATGAACGTGGACAGTGCTGGGGAGGTAAGGCAGGGGATCCAGCATGGGGGAGGGAGGCTCAAGGCCCAGTGCCACTGCCAGATGTCAGGTTTCCGGGTGCTGCCCCAAGGGCCTAGGAAGAGCAAGTAGCCCAGTCAAGGTCAGGGTTGTGTTTCCCATAAGGCGCCCTGGCTCAGATGATGATCAAGGTCGAGGGACCAGGCCAAAGGGCCTGGCAAGGAAAAGGGGTCAGCAGGAGTGCAATGTGAGGGAACAGTGGGGGAACGCGGTGAGTGCAGAGAGGGGCAAGAGCCAGGACCCAATCAAGGAGCGCAGGTAAGGGAATAACCCCACCAAAAGGTATTAGGAACCCAATGATCAGGGGCCCCCAACTCCAGGAAAAAGCGCTAGGGGAAGGAGAGGTAGGATATGTACTAGGATGAAGAGTAGGGCTGCGCAAAGTGCATAGAGGGGAGCGAGCTAGGGGGCCAAATCAAGGGGCACCCATGTCATACAGGATACTAAGAGACACCACAGAAAGGAACACAACTGAGTAACAGATTAAGGAGCTCAGGTGGGCAGCCAGGCCAGGGGATTGTAGGGCGAAGTGTCAGAGTAAGGAAGGGCTGGGCTGGCTTAGGGGCAGCTTGCAAGGTGAGAGGGCAGGAGAGGGAAGGGAGGGGATCACCCAGGCAAGGTCATCACTAGGCCCAAGTCCACTGCCTGTTGTCAAGTTTGGGCGGCAAAAGGGGCCCAGGCGAGAGGCAGGGCTGTTTTGTCCATAGGGATCCTTCAGTGCCCAGAGCACATCCAATTCCACTCCTCTGCCCCAGGTGAGTAGATCCTCATAGAGAGACCAGGACCAAAGGAGGGAAATGGGAGGGATCAGGATTCAGGATTGAGGGGGATGTTGGTGGGGAGCCATCAACCATAGGAGGACAGAAGGCTAACAAGAAGCAGGGGAAGGGGAGGGTCTTGGCAATGAAAACATACCACAGTACAGGGGGATCAGAGTGGAGACACTTTAGGGGGGGCAAGCAAGGGGCCTAAAATCAAGGGCCAGGAACAGGGTTCTGGAGAAGGGCCACTGGGGGCTCCAGCAAGGGGCAAGGCCTAAGAATTGGGAGCCAAGTGCTTGGACCTGGTCCTGAGTCACATGAAACCAGACAGGGCTGTAGAGAAGAGAAAGGGGAGCAAGGGTAATGGGTGGAGAGTTCAAGTCCCAGGTTCACTGCCTGGTGTCAGGATTGAGAAGCAGGGCCTGGGCTGAGAGAGTCCAAAGTGATCAGGCAAGGGCACAGCTATATTTTCCCAAAGGGAGCCCACAGGCCCCAAGGCCCAGGTCAAGTCCCCTGGATGTGGTGAGCATCATGGGAAAGGGATCTTGAAAAGAGGCCCAGAAGGGACAAGGACAATAGGAGGGATGAAAGAGGGTACAGCGTGAAAGACCAGAGGAAGGGTGTTGATGGGGTGTGGGCCAGGACTTCCAAAGGAGCCCAAGCTAAGAAACAACAGGAGGGCCCAGGCAAAGAAAGGGCAGTGTATGGCAGGGCTCAGCAGATGGGTGACAGTAGGGCTCTGAGGTTCAGAGAAGCCAAGGGGAGTAGTGTGCTTTCCCCAGCAAGGCCTGCAGTCCAAGCCCAGTGAAGCACAGAGAAAGAAGGGCCTCCGAGGCTCAAGTGAGGAGGCAGGCCAGGGAATGGATAGCCAAGGTCCAGGGCCTGGGCAACGGGCTCAGGACAGTGGACAAGATTTTGGAGGAATGGCAGGGGATCTGGCAGGGGGCAGGAAGGCTCCTGGCCTAGGGAGACTGCCAAGTGTCAGGGTTCTGAGTGTAGGACCAAAGACCCAGAGAGAGCAAGGGGCCACTTCAACTGACAGGACTCTAATTACCATAAGGTGACCTGGCCCAGATGAGAATCCAGGAACAGGGACCTGGCAAAGGAGCCCTGGCAAGAGAAGGGGGCCAGGAGGAGGGCAATGGGATAGCATGGTGGGGGGTCTCTGTGGGTGTGTGGGGGGCAAGATCCAGGACCCAAGACAGGTGCCCAGGCAAAGCACCCACCTGACCTACCATGGATGAAGGACCCAAGGAGCAGGAGACCTGCAAGTGACAGGGGAAAGCACAAGAGGAAGGGGAGGAAGGTCTGTGCAAGGACAAGGAGACAGAGAAATGTGCAATTGGCACCTAAGAGAGCACACTGGCAGTCTCAAGCAACGGGTACCCAGGTCACACCAAACAGGAAGAGACTCCATGCTACTCCAAGTGACAGGAGGAACACTGTCAGGGGCTCATGTGAGTGCCAGACCTGGGGACTGAAGTGCAAAAGATCAGGGTTAGGGAGGGATGGATTGGGATAGGGGCAGCATGCAAGGCCAGAGGGCAGGGGAGGGAAGGGAGTGGATCTCTCAGGGATGGGTTGAAGTAAGTTGCATGTTAACTGCCAGGCCTCAAGATTCAGGCAACAAAGGGGACTCAGGCAAGAGGCAGGGCTCTATTTCACATAGGCAGCCTTAAAGGCACAGAGGCCAGCCAATTTGGCTCCTCTGCCCAGGTGAGTAGATCCTCAGAGAGGGAGCTGGACCAAAGGAGGGACAAAAGAGGGCACTGTGAGGGGATACCTGGCATATGGAAGTTGTGGGAGTGGTCGGTTGGCAGCCTGGCCCCATTCAAGGAGCCCAGGCTTGGGAGAAGTAGGGAAAGCAAATGGTCCTTGGAGTGCCAGGATACCATAGCATCAGTGGAACAGAGGGGAGGCACAGGATGGAGTATATAAAAAGAGGCCTGAAACCTAGGGAAGGGAAAGGGTCCTTGAGAAGGGCTGCCAGAGGCTCAAGCAAGGAGACATGCCCGGTAATGGAGAGCAAAGCGTTAGCACCTGGGGCAGGGTGAATGAAAATGGATATGGATGGAGAGGGGAGGGAAGGCAGAAATCTGAGCAATTGGCACCGTGGGAGGAACGCTGAAGGCCCAGATCTGATGCAGTGTCAGGATTGTGTAGCAGGGCATGGACTGAGGGAAGCCAAAGGGCCCAGACAAGGGGCAGGGCTACATTTTCCTAAAGGGAACCCACATGGCCACGAGGCCAGGTAATGTACCTGGCCTGATGAGCATCCTGGGAAGGGGATCAGAAAAGTGGGCCTGGGAGAGACAGAAATAACAAGAGGGCCAAAGGAGGGCACAGTCTCAAGGGCCGCAGGATGGGTCTGGGTGGGGTGGGGGCCAGGACCCCAGGAAGGATCTAAGACAAGGGACCTAGAGGGGTGCCCAGTCCAGGGGAAAGCATGGAAGGGCAGGGCCAGTAAGGTGTGGCTGCACTAGGGTACTGCAGTACAGGGAAGCCAAGGGGAGGAGAGAATTGGCTCCAGTGAGGGGCCCTCACAAAATGCCCAGAAAAGCAGTTAGCTAGAAGGGTCACCAGAGGCTCAAGTGAGGATCCAGGGCAAGGAAACCAGAGCCAAGGGCAGGGAGATCAGTATACTGGACAATATTTGGGAGGGAAGGCAGGCTCTAGGCCCAGGGCTACCTCCAGGTTTCAGGGTTCCTGGTGCCGGACCAAGTACCCAGGAAGAGCAAGGGGCCCAGGCAATGGGCAGAGCTCTGTTACCCATAAGGTGCCCTGGCTCATATTTTAATGAAGGGCCAGGGACCTGGCAAAAGAGGCCAGACAAGGGAAGGGGGCCTGTAGAAGGGGGATGAAAGGGCACTGCGGAGTTCTGGGTGGGTGAACTGTAGGGCAAGGGCCATGACCCAAGACAGGCTCCCATGCAAGGGACGCATGCTACTGATTGTGATAAGGGACCCAAGGAGCAGGATATTTGCAAGCGCCAGGAAAAAACACGAGGGGAAAGGAGGCAGGGACTGCATAAGGACCAGGAGACAGTGGGAAGCACAAGATGCACCTAAGGCAACCTGCAGGGGGGCCCAAATAAGGGGCTCCCAGGTCAGTCACAACACAAAGAGACTGCATGCTATGACAAGGAACATGAGGAATGTGGTTAGGGGCTCAGGCGAGCACCCGGGCCTGGAGACTGGAGCAAAATGGGTCAGAGTTAGGAAGGGCTGGGTTGGGGTAGGGGCAGCATGCAAGGAGAGAAGGCAGGGGAAGGAAGGGAGGAGATCGCTCAGGGCTGGGTTGGAGCCAGTCCCATGTTAACTACCAGGCCTCAAGGTACAGGCAGTGAAGGGGACTCAGTTGACTGGCCAGGCTGTGTTTCCAATAAGGAGCATACAGGGTGCAGAGACCAGCCAATTCCACTCCTCTGTCCAAGGTGAGTAGATCCTCAGAGAGGGACCTGGACCAATGAGGGGCAAGAGGGTACTGTGAGGGGATACCTGGCATTCTCAGGTTGGGGGAGGTCAGTGGGCTGCAGGACCCATTTGAGGAGACTAGGCTAGAGTGAATAGGGTTACCTGAGGGTCCATGCCAGTATGCCACAGCATGAGGTGAACAGAGGGGAGGCACAGGAGGGGGCAGGCAAAAGGGGTCTAAAAACAAGGGATAGGGACCAGGTCCTCAAGAAGGGTGGCCAAGGGATCAACAAGAAGCCAGGACCAGTAATGGAGAGCCAAGTACTGGCACCTGGGCTTGGGTGAATGAAAAGAAACATGGATAGGGAGGGGCAGGAGGGGAGAAAGGGGATGGCTGGCAAAGTTGGAGGAGGACTCAAGGCCCAGGTCCAGTGCAGGGTTTCAGAGTTCAGGAGTATGGCCCAGATTGAGGGAGGCAAAAGTGCCCAGGCAAGAAGCAGGGCTACATTTTCCCAAAGGTCAAATCCTCTGGTGGCCAGGGACTCAAGCAAGGAATAGGGCCCAGTAACAGAAAGTGAAGTGCTAGCACTTAGGCCTGGGTGAATGAAAAGAAACATGGATAGGGAGGAGAGAAAGGGGAGTTGCTGGCACAGGGGGAGGAGGGCTCAAGGCCCAGGTCCAAGGCAGGGTGTCAGGGTACAGGAGCAGGGCCCGGGCTGAGGGATGTGAAGCACCCAGGCAAGGGGCAGGACTATATTTTCGGAAAGATCATATCTTCTGACACAGGTAAGCATCCTGGGAAGGGGATCAGAAAAGTGTGCATGGCAGAGACAGAAAGGATAGGAAGGCCGAAGGAGGGCAAAGCATGAAGAGCTGGAGGATGGGTGTGGGTGGGGTGGGGGCCAGTACCCCAGTAAGGAGCCAAGGCAAGGGACCTAGAAGAGGGCCCAAGCCAGGAGAGAGCAGGGAACACCAGGTGGGAAGGCAGGGCTGCAGTAGGGTACTGCAGTATAGGAATGCCAAGGGGAGCAGGGAAGTAGCCCCAATGAGGGGCCCTCAAACAATGCCCAGAAAAGCAGTGAGCAAGAAGGGCCACCAGAGGCTTAAGCGAGAAGCAAGGCCAGGGAACGGAGAGCCAAGGGCCAGGTTTTCAGCAGGTGGCACAGGACAGTGGATTACATTTGGGAAGGAAGGCAGGGGATCCAATATGGGGCAGTCAGGCTCTAGGCCCAGGGCCACCTCCAGGTTTCAGGGTTCCTGGTGCTGGACCAAGCACCCAAGGAGAGTAAGGGACCCAGGCAAGGGCCAGGGCATTTTTTCCCATAAGAGCCCTGGATCAGATGAGAACCTACGGGCAGGGTCCTGGCAAAGGAGGACAGTAAAAGGAAGGGGGCCAGAAAGAGGGTGACAGGAGTACACGCAAGGGGGTCAGGGTGGGTGCGGATAGGGGTGAGACCCAGGACCCAAGCCAGGCCCTCAGGCAAGAGACCCACCTGATCAATGGTGATGGCAGACTCAAGGAGGAGGAGACCTGTGACCGCCAGAAAAAAGTGCTACAGGAAGGGAAGGAAGGGGCTGTGTGAGGACCAGGAGAAGCCAAGAAGCACCTAGGGGAGCCAACTGGCGGGCCCAAGCTAGGGGCCCCCTGGACAATCCCAACACGATGTGACTCCTTGCTATGTCAAGGGCCATGAGGAACATGGTCATGGGCTCAAGCAAATGGTTGGCCCAGGAATCGGAGCACAAAGGGTCACAGTTAGGGAGGGCTGGGTTGCAGTAGGTGCAGCATGAAAAGTCGGAGAGAAGGGAGCGTATTGCTCAGGGCTGGGTTGGAGGAAGTCCATGTTAACTGCCAGGTCACAGGATGCAGGCAGTGAGGGGGACTAAGGCAAGTGGCAGGGCTGTGTTTCCCATAGGGAGCATTCAGGGTGCAGAAGTGAGCCACTTCCCCTCCTCTGCCTCAGGTGAGTAGATCCTCAGAGAGGGACCTGGACCAAAGGAGGGGGGGGTAAAGTGAGTACTGTGAGGGGATACCTGGTGTGTGGAATTGGAGGGGGGTGAGCTGCAGGACAATTCCACTAGCACATGGTAGAAAGAAGCAGGGGGAACGGAGGGTCCAGATAGTGTCACCATACCACAGCATGAGGGGATCTGAGGAGAGGCGGAGGAGGGGGCAGGTAAGAGGGGCCTAAACCAAGGGACAGATAAAGGGTCCTCAAGAACGGGGAGAATGACTCAGGTTCCCAAGTAAGGAGCCGTGCCCAGTAATGGAGAGCCAAGTGCTAGCACCTGGGCATGGGCGAATTAAAAGAAACATTTAGGGGAAGCAGCAGATGGGAGAAAGTGTAGTCAGTGGCACAAGGGGAGAACAGGTCAAGGCCCAGATCCACTGCAGAGTGTCAGGGGGTGTAAGCAGAGCCCCGGATGAGGGAAGCCAAAAGACCTATGCAAGGGGCAGGGCTACATTTTCCAAAGGGAGTCCCCAGGGCCAAGAGGCCAAATCAAGTCGCCTGGCCCGTGTGAGCATCCTGGGAAGGGGATCAGGAAAGCGGCCATGGCAGAGACAGAAAGGACAGGAGGGCCAAAGCAGGGTACAGCGTGAAGGGCCACAGAATGGGTGTGGGTGGGGTGGGTCCGAGATGCCAACAATGAGCCCAGGCAAGGGACCTAGAAGAGGGCCCAGGCCAGGGGAGAGCAGGGACTGCTGGGCCGGGAAAGCAGGGATGCACTAGGGTACTCCAGTACAGAAAAGCCAAGGGGAGCAGGAAAGAGGCCCCAGCGAGGAGCCCTTGGTCAATACCCAGAAAAGCATTGAGCAAGAAGGGCCACCAGAGGCTCCAGTGAGGAGCCAGGCGAGGGAACTGAGAGGCAAGTCCAAGGGCTTTTGTATATGACTCAGGACAGTGGATAAGATTTGTAAGGAAGGCAGGAGATCCAGCAGGGGGCAGTCAGGCTCCAGGCCCAGGGCCATCTCTGGGTTTCAGGGTTCCTGGTGCTGGACCAAGCACCCAGGGAGAGCACGGGGCCCAGGCAAGGGCCAGGTCATGGTTTCCCATAAGGTGCTCTGGATTAGATGAGAATCCATGGTATTGGTCCTGGCAAAGGAGGCCAGGAAAAGGAAGGGGTCCAGATGGAGTGCAATGGGAGGGCATGGCAGGGGGTTGGTTTGGATGCAAATAGGGGCAAGACACAGGGCCCAAGCCAGGCAGTCAGGCAAGGGACCACCCAATCAATGGTGATGGGGGACCCAAGGAGAAGAAGACCTGGTAGTGCCAGAGAAAGGCACAAGGGAAAGGGGAGGAAGAGCCTGTGTGAGGACCAAGAGAAGCCAACAGGAACCTAGGGGAATCCCCTGGAGAGCCCAAGCAAGGAGCCCACAGGTCAGACCCAACACGAAGAGCCCCCTTGCTATGCCAAGGGCCATGAGGAACATGGTCAGGGGGTCATGTGAATGCCCAGGCCAAGAGAACAGAGCATAAAGGGTCAGGGTTAGGGAGGACTGGGTTGTGGTAGGGGCAGCATGGAAGGCCAGAGAGAAGGGAGTAGATCGCTCAGGTCTGGGTTTGAACAAGTCTATGTTAACTGCCAGGCCTCAAGGTACAGGCATAGAGGAGGACTCAGACGAGTGGCAGGGCTGTTTCCCATAGGGAGCATTCTGGGCGCAGAGGGGAACCAGTTCCGCTCCTCTGCCCCAGATGAGTAGATCCTCAGAGAGGGACCTGGACAAAAGGAGGGGCCAAAGAGGGTACTGTGAGGGGATACCTGGTGTGCAGAAGTTGGGGGGGTGTAGGACCCATTCCAGCAGCACAGGGTAGGGAGAAGCTGGGGGAGGGGTGGGTCCGGGCAGTGCCAGTATACCACAGCATGAGGGGATCAAATGGGAGGCACAGGATGGGGCAGGCAACAGGGGTAAAACCAAGGGAGAAGGAAAGAGTCATCAAGAAGGGGGAAACCTCTCAGGCTCTGAAGCAAGGAGAAGGGCCCTGTAATGGAGAGCCAAGTGCTAGCACCTGGGCCTAGGTGAATTAAAAGAAACATGGAGGGGGAGTGGCAGAAGGGGAGAAAGTGGAGTCGGTGGCAGTGGGGGAGAATGGCTCAAGACCCAGATCCACTGCAAGGTGTCCAGGGTCCAGAGCAGGTCCCTGGCTGAGGGAGGCCAACAGGCCCTGGCAAAGAGCAGGGGTACATTTTCAAAGGGAGCCCCTAGGGCCAGGAGGCCAATTCAAGTCACCTGGCCAGGGTGAGGATCCTAGGAAGGGAATCAGGAAAGCGGATGTGGCAGAGACAGAAAGGACAGGAGGGCCAAAGCAGGGCACACCCTGAGGGGCTGCAGGATGGATGTGGGTGGGGAGGGGGCCAGAACCACAGCAAGGAGCCCAGGCAAAGGACCTAGAAGAAGGCCAGACCAGGGGAGATCAGGGAAGTCAGGCTGGGAAAGCAGGGCTGCACAAGGGTACTGAAGTCCAGGAATGCCAAGGAGGTCAGGGAAGCAGCCCCAGCGAGGGGCCCTCAGACAATGCCCAGAAAAACAGTGAGCAGGATGGGCCACCAGAGTCTCAAGCGAGAAACCATGCCAGGGAATGGAAAGCCAAGGGCCAGGGCTTGGGCAGGAGGCTCAGGGCAGCGGATTACATTAGGGAAGGAAGGCAGGGCAATCAGGCTCCAGACTCAGGGCCACTTCCAGATTTCAGTGTTCCTGGTGTAGGACCAAGCACCCAGGGAGAGCATGGGGCCCAGGCGAGAGCCAGGGCTGTGTTTCCCATAGGGTGCATTCAGGGTGCAGAGACAAGCCAATTATGCTCCTCTGCCCCAGTTGAGTACATCCTCAGAGAGGGACCTGGAACAAATGAGGTATAGCCAAAGAAGGTACTGTGAGGTAATACCTGGTGTGAGGAATTCAGGGGGGTGGGCTGCAGGGCCCATTTCAGCATCACACCTGTCCTGTGCCTCCTTTCTGTTCCACTGGTAGGGAGAAGCAGGGGGAGCAACACTGAGGATCAGTGATTGTGGGGGTTGGTTTGCAAACTAGAAAAAAATTCTTGAGGTTTGCAAGAGGTGCAGAGAGCAGAATTGGATCAGAGCAAGAAGAACGCTTGGACACAGGGGCTCTTTTCCCCTTTTTTTGAACGCTCACAGCCCCTTGATTCATCCCCTGCCTTTCCCTCCCAAATCTTGTCCAGTGTCTTGAGCTCCCTGTGTAAGCACTGGCTATTGGCTCTCAGTTCCCTGGCCTGGTTCCTTGCTTTAACCTCTGGTGTTCACTCTTCCTCCGTGATTTTCTGGGCTTTATCTGAGGGCCCCTCACTGGGGACACTTCCCTGTAGTACGGTTTCCCAGTACTGCAGTATGCTAGTTCAGCCCCGCCTTTCTGGCCCTGGCATTTCTGCTCTCCCCTGGCCTAGGCCCTCCACTAGGTCCCTTAACTGTGCTCCTTGCTGGGGTCCTGGCCCACACCCCACTCACACATATCCTGCAGCCCTATATTAGGTGCCCTCCTTTGGCCCTCCTGCAGTTTCTGTCTCTGCCATGCCCGCTTTACTGATCCCCTTCCCAGGATTCTCACAAGGGCCAGGGGACTTTACCTGGCCTCTTGCCTCTGCAGGCTTTGGGAAAACGTAGCCCTGCCTCTTGCCTGGACCATTTGGCCTCCCTCTGCCCAGGCTCTGCTCTAGAACCCTGATACCCTGCAGTGGATCTGGACCTTCAGCCTTTCTCCCCCTGTGCCACTGGCTCCACTTTCTCCCCTCTCTCACCTTATCATCCATGTCCCTTTTCACTCATCCAATCCAAGGTGCTAGCACTTGGCTCTCCATTACTCGGCCCAGTTACTTGTTTCAGCCCCTGGCTGCTCTTCTCAAGGACCCTTTCCCTTCCCTTGTTTTCAGGCCTAATTTTACAGGCCTTGTCCTGTGCCTCCTTTCTGTTTGCACTGGTGCTATGGTATCCTGGCACTGCCAGGACCCTTTACTTTCACTTCTTCTCCCTAGCCTGGGCTCCTAGAATGGGTCTTGGCTGCCCACATACCACCCCCACAACCTCCGTACTTAGGTATCTCCTAACAGTGCACTCTTTTGACCCTCCTTTTGTCCAGGTCCCTCTCTGAGGATCTACTCAGCTGTGCAGAGTAGCCAAATTGGCTGGCCTCTGTGCCCTTAAGGTTCCCTAAGGGAAACTCAGCCCTGCCTCTTGCCTGAGTCCCCTTTGCTGCCTTAACGTTTGAGGCCTGGCAATTAACATGTGACTTGCTCAAACCCAACCATGAGAGATTCGCTCCCTTCCCTCCCCTGAACTATTGCCTTGCATGCTGTCCCTACCCCAACCCAGCCCTCCCTAATCCTGACCCTTTGCTCTTAAGTCCCCGGGCCTGGGCCCTCATATGAGCCCCTGACAGTGTCCCTCATGTCACTTGGCATAGCATGGAGTCTCTTTCTGTTGGATCTGACCTGGAGGCCCCTTGCATGGGACTGCCTGCTTGCTTCCATAGGTGACCCTTGCACTTTCCTCTGTCTCCTGGTCCTTACGAAGCACTTCCTCCCCTTCCCCTCATGCTTTCCCCTGGTGCTTGCAGGTCTTATGCTCCTTCCATCACTCATCCATGGTCGGTCAGGTGGGTACTTTGCCTAAGCACCTGGTTTGGGTTCTGGACCTTGCTCTCCCGCACACCCACCGAGACCCACTGCCATGCCCTCCCATCGCCCTCCTCCTAGCCGCCTTCACTTGCCAGTCCTCCTTTGCCAAGTCCCTGTCTCTGGATTTTCATCTGGGCCATAGTGCCTTATGGGAAACTGAGTCCTGCCCCTTGCCTCAGCCCCTTGCTCTCTCTGGGCCTTTGGTCATGTACCCAGATCCCTGACACCTGGTTGTTGCCCTGGGCCAGGAGCCTGTCTGCCCCCTGCCAGATTCCCTGCCATCCCTGCAAAGTCTTGTCCACTGTCCTGAGCCCCCTGCCCATGTCTTGCCCTTGACTCTCCATTCCCTGGCCTGTCTCCTCACTTGAGCCTCTCGGGCCCTTCTTGCTCTGTGCTTCCCTGGGCTTGGACTGCATTCCTTGCTGGGGCCAGTACCCTGCTCACTTTGACTTCCCTGAACCTCAAAGCCCTACAGTTGCCTACCTGCCTGACCCCGCCCTTCACTGCCCTTTCCTGGCCTGGGCCCTCCTGGTGGTCCCTAGCGTGGGCTCCTTTCGGAATCCTGGCCCACATCCCATCTAAATCCTTCCTCTGGCCTTTCATGCTGTACCCTCGTTCATCCCTCCTGTTGTCCCTGTCCCTGCTGGGCCCCTTTTCATTATCCCTTTCTCATGATGCTCACCAGGTCCAGGGGACTGGAACTGGGTGTTTGGCCCTATGGGCTCCCTTTGGGAAAACATAGCTGTGCTCATTGCCTGGGACTTTGGACTCTCTCATCCCAGGCCCTGCTCCTCGATCCTGACACTATCCCTGTGGGCAACACTGCCTGCCTCTCGCCTGGGCCCCCTTTGCCGCCCAAACTTGACAACTGGCAGTGGACTTGGGCCTACTGATAAGCTTGCCCTGGGCGATCCCCTGCCTTCCCTCTCCTGCCCTCAAGTCTTGCAAGCTGCCTCTAAGCCAACCTAGCCCTTCCTCACCCTGACCCTGGGCCCTACAGTCCCCTGACCTGGCTGCTAGCCAGAGCTCCTTAATCAGATACTCGGTTTGCATTCCATTTGTGTTGTCTCTTCCTGTTGTGTCTGACCTGGGCATCATTTGATTTGGCCCCCTAGCTCGCTCCCCTCTGTGTCCTTTGCCAAGCCCTCTGTCTCCTCATCATAGTGCCAATCCTACCTCTACTTCCCCTAGCACTTTTTCCTGGAGCAGGGGCCTCCTGATCATTTGATCCCTAATACCTTTCATTGGGGTCAGTCCCTTACCTGGGCTCCTTGATTGGGTCCTGGCTCTTGCCCCTTTCTGCACCCACCACGACCCCTCACTATGCCTTCACATTGCACTCCTTCTGGCCCCTGTCCCTTGCCAGGTTTTTTGGCCTGGCCCCTAGCCCTTGATCCTCATCTGGGCTAGGGTGCCTTATGGTAAACAGAACCCTGACCCTCCACTGGGCTACATGCTCTCCCTAGGCCCTTGGTGCAGCCCCACGTACCCTGACAACTGGCAGTAGCTCTGGGCCTCAAGCCTCCTTCCCCACTGCTGAATCCCCTGCCTTCCATCCCCAGCCCTTTCCACTGTCTTTATCCCCCTGGCCCAGCACTGGCCCTTGGCTTTCCATTTCCTGGACTGGCTCCTCTCTTTATCCTCTCGGGTTTATTCTGGCTCCTTGCTTCCCTGAGCTTGAACTGTGGTCCTCATTGGGGGCCCATCCCTGCTCCCCTTGGTTTCCCTTCATCTCACAACCCTAGTGCAGCATCTGCCTGCCTGGCCCCACACTTCCCTGCTCTCCACTAGCCTGGGCTCTCCTCTAGGTCCCTATCTTGGGATCCTTTATGTGTTCCTGGCCCGGACCCCACAAACCCCCTTCTTCCAGAACTTCATGCTGTGCCCACCTTCAGCCCTCCTGTTGTCCTTGACCCTGCGGGCTCTTTTTCAGATCCCTTTTCCGGTATGCTCACCAGAGCTAGGGTCTGGAACTTGGATGTTTGGCCCTATGGGCTTCCTTTGGGAAAAGGTAGCAGTTCCCCTTGCCTGGGCACTTTGGCCTCCTTCAGCCTGGGGCTTGCTCCTCAATCCTGACACCCTGCATTTAATCTAGGCCTTGAGCCCTCCTCTCCCTGTGCCACCCATTCCCCTTACTCCCCTTTCTCCCAATATACTGCCTCAGCCAGGAGAGGGGGGACTCATCCATCCAGACAGGAGACTCCTTCCACCTGGGTATTGGGGGAAGCTCCTATACCACTTTAGCCAGGGTACAGTGCACTCACCACTATAGGCCAGACCCCTCACACCTGGGTGTTGGGGGAAGCTCCAAACATCCACAGCCAGGGTAGAAGTGACTTGCACCTCTAATACCCTCTACCCTGGCTAACTTGGTATACAAGCTCCCTGCAACACCCAGGTTGTAGGGGTCTCCTGCCAGAAGGGGCGAATCCCTCTACTTTGGATGCAGTGGTATAGGAGCACGCCCTGACACGCAGGTGAAAGGCATCTCTGGCCTAGAAGGGCGAGTCCCCTCAAGCCTGGCTATGGTGGTATATGAGCCCCCCCCCCCGAGACATTTAGGTGGGAGGGGTCTTCCGCCTGGAGGGGCGATTCCCCTCTACCCTGGCTGCTGTATTATAAAACCTCCCCCTGTCACCTGGTGGCAGTGTTGTCCTTCCTGGAGGGTCGAGTCTTCTCTACCCTGGCTAAGGTGGTATACAAGCTCCCCGCTACACCCTGGTGGGAGATGTTTCCTGTCTGGAGGAGGAGAGTCACCACTACCCTGGCTGCAGTGGTATAAGAGTTCCCCCACCCTGACACCCAGGTGGGAGGGGTCTCCAGCCTGGTGGGGGCAAGTCTCCTAGCCCTGGTGAGCATCCTTGTAAAGGGATTAGGGAAAGGGGCACCACAGGAACAGTGACAACAGGAAGTCTCAAGGAGGGCACAGCAGAAGTGCCAGAGGACGCCTGTTGATGGTGTGGGGGCCAGGACCCCAGCAAGGATACCAGGCTAGGGACCTAGAGGAGGACCTCATCCTGAAAGAGCAGGGAATGTTGGGGCTGTTAGGAAGGCAGCACTAGGGTTCTTCCATGCAGGAAAGCCAAGAGGATCAGGGAAGCAGCACAAAAGACAGGCCCAGAGTACAAGCCAAGGGAAGCACAGAGCAAGAAGAGCCACCAGAGGCTCAAGTGAGGAGACACGCCAGAGAATGGAGAGACAAAGGCCAGGGCTGAGGACAGGGGATCAGGACAGTGGACATGGCAGAAGAGGGAAGGCAGGGGATACGGCAGTGGGGAGGCAGGCTCCAGGCCCAGGATCACTTCCAGAACTCAGGTTTCTAAGAGTAGGACCAAGGGCCTAGTAAGAGCATGAGGCCCAGCCTAAGGACAGGGCTCTCTTTTCCATGAAGTGCCTGACCCAGACAGGGGTCTGGCAAGGGATGGGAGCCATGAGAAGGATGACAGGAGGGCAGGGCAGGGGGTCAAGGTGGGTGCAGAGAGGGGCAAGTACCAGGACCCAAGTCAGGATTCCAGTCAAGGGACCCATCCCTCCAACAGAGCATTAGAAACCCAAGAAGCAGGAGGCCAGCACTCAGGATGAAAGCATGAGTGGAAGGAGACGAAGGTTTGGCACTAGGAAGTGGAAACAGATGGCAGAGCAAAGGGCACCCAGTGGAGTGCACTAAGGGGCCCAAACAAGGAACCCCAGGCAATACGAAATTTGAAGTGACACCTTGCAATGCCATGCAACACAAGGAACATGGTCCAGGGTTCAGGCAAGCAGCCAGATCCAGAAACTTGAGTGTGAAAGGTCAGGGTTAGGAAGGGCTGGGTTGGGGTAGGGACATCATGCAAGGCTAGATGATAGGGGAGGGAAGGGAGATGATCATACAGGGTGAGGTCAGTGGAAGGCCCAAATCCACTGCCAGGTATCAAGGTTTTGAAGGCAAAGGGGGCCCAGGTGAGGGGCAGGGCTGGGATTCCCATAGGGAGCCTTCAGGGCCCAGAGGCCAGCCAATTCCACTCCTCTGCCCGAGGTGAGTAGAACCTCACAGAGAGACCAGAACCAAAGGGGGGACAAAGGAGGGCACTGTGAAGGGATACCTTGCATCTGGAAATGGGGGCAGGGTCACTGGGGAGCCAGGACCCCTTCAAAGATCCCAGGCTTAGGAGAAACAAGGGGAGAGGATGGTCTGGGCAGTGCCAGGGTACCACATTACAAGAGGAACAGGAGGGGGCCAGAAAAATGGGCGTGAAATCACAGAACAGGGACAGGATCCTCCAGAAGGGCAGCCAGGGGTTCAAGCAAGGGATGAGGCCAAGGAATGAAGAGCCAAGTGGCAGGACCTAGGCCGCTGTCTCATGAAAACGGACACAGCTGGGGAGGGGAGGAAGAATAGAAATGGGAGTGGGTGGCACATGGAGAGGAGGGCTCAAAGACAAGGTCCACTGCTGGGTGTTAGGGATAGAGAATAGGGCCCAGGCTGATGGAGGCCAAAGGGCCCAGACAAGGAGCAGGGCTACATTTTCCCAAAGGGAGCTTGAAGTCCCAAAAGGCCAGGTCAAGTCCCAGACCCTGGTGTTCATCCTAGTAAAGGGATTAGGAAAAGCGGCAGGGACAGGGACAACAGGAGGTCCAAAGAAGGGCACAGCAGAATAGGCCAGAGGATGTTTGTTTTTGGGTTGGGGGTTAGGACCTCATCAAAAAGACCAGGCTAGAGACCTAGATTTGGTCCCATGCTAGGGCAGAGCAGGGAAGGGCAGGACCAGGCAAGTGGACAGCACTAGGGTTCTGCAAGGAAGAAAAGCCAAGGGAAGCAGAAAATTGGCCCAAGCGAGGGACACAAAATCAAAGCCCAGCAACGCTGGGAGCAAGAAGGGACACCACAGGCTCAAGGGAAAAGCCAGGCCAGAGAAGTGAGAGCAGAGGGCTAAGGCTGGTTCAGGCAGCTAAGGAAAGTATACCGGGCCAGGGAGGGAAGGCAGGGTATCCGAGAGGCAACAGGCAGGCTCAAGGCCCAGGGCCACTCCCAGGTGTCCAAGTTCCATTTTAAGGACGAATGGCCAAAGGAGAGCAAGGGGCCCAGGTGAGGGGCAGGGCTCTGTTTCCATAAGGTTCCATGGCCCATATGAGAATCCAGGGCCATTGAATGGGCAAAGGGGGCCTGGCAAGGGACAGGGCCCAGGAAGAGAATGGGAGGGCACAATGTGAATTTGTGGTAGGTGTGGAGAAGGCCCAGACTCAGGACCCAAGCAAGGAGCCAAGGCAAGGTTCTAGACCGACCAATCAAAAATGAGGAAACCAAATAGAAGGAGGCTCCTGGGTGTGCCCAGTTAAAACACAAGGGGATGGGAAGAAAGGGGTGACATGAGAAGCAGGAGTCAGCTGGAAGCAAGGGCAAAGCAAGAGAAACCCTCTAGGGGGCCCAAAACAGAATGACACCAGGCAAAGCCACAGGATGCCAAGTAACTCGGGCACATGGTCAGGGGCTCAGTTGAAGGTTCAAGGTTAGGGAGGGCTGGGTTGGGGTTGTAGAAACATTGAAACCAGAGGGCAGGTAAGGGAAGGGAGGGAATGGCACAGGACATGTTTTGTGCAAAGCACACTTCCACTGCCAGGTGTCAGGTTTCTGGCAGTGAGGGGGATCAGGTGAGGAAAGGCTATGTTTCCATAGGGAGATTTCAGGACATATAGGCCAGTAGCATGCCCTGGGTCAGTAGACCCTCAGAGAGGGACCAGAAGCAAAGGAGGGCCAAAGAGGGGGCTGTGAGAAAATGCCTTTCATCCAGACTTGGGGGAAATTGAAGTGGAGGAAGGACCAAATCAAGAAGCTCAGTCTAGGCATAAGCAGTGAAGGGAAGAGTCCAGGCACTGCCACGATACCACAGCAGAAAGAAAACAGAGGGGATGCATATCAGGGCCCCAAGTAAGTGGCCAGTAATCAAGGTACATAAGCATGGTCCTCGAGAAGGGTGGCCCGGGGCTCAAGCAAAGAGACAGGCACAGGAATGGAGTGCAAGGGCCAGGAACCGAGGCACATGAAAATGGACAGGGCTGGTGAGGGGAGGGAGGCAAGGCAGGGAGCTGGTGGTTCAAAGGAGGGAGGCTCAAGGCCCAGGCCCACTGCAAGGTGTCATCGTCCAGGAGCAGGGCACAAGCTGAGGGAGGCCAAATGGCCTATGCAAGTGGAAGGGCTATGTTTAACAACATGGAGCCTGCAAGGCCAAGAGTCTTGGTCCAGTCTTCTGGCATGGGTGAATATCCTAGGAAAGGGATCAGGAAAAGAGGCCTGGCAGTGACAGGGAGGACAGGAGGCCCAAAGGAGGGCACAGCCTGAAGGGCCAGAGGACTCCTGTGGGTGGAATGTGGGCCAGAATACAAGCACAGTGCCCATGTTAGGGACCTAGAGGAGGGCCCAGGTCAGTGGAGAGCAGGGAAGGGCGGGACAGGTAAGGTGGGGATGCAGAAGGGTACTGCAATACAGGGAATACAAGAACAGGAAAGCAGCCCTAAAGATGGGCCTGCACACCAAACCTAGGGAAACACTGAGCAAAAAGGGCCATCAGAGGCTCAAGTGAGGAGCCAGGCCAGGGAATGAAGAGCCAAGGGCTGGGACAGGAGTCTCAGGTAAGTGGAAACAGGTGGGGAGAGAAGGCAGGGGATCCAGCAGGGTGGAGGCAGGCTCCAAGCCCAGGGCCACTTCCAGGTTTCAGGGTTCTGGGGGCAGGACCAAGGGCCCAGGGAGAGCAAAGGCTCCAGACCAGGGGAAGGGATTTATTGCCTATAAGGCACACTGGCACAGATGAGAATCCAGGGCCAGGGACTTGGCTAGTTGGCTGGCAAAGGAAGGGATCCAGGAAGAAGGCGAGGGGAGAGCTCCACACAAGGTCACACTGGGAGTGGAGAGGAGTGAAAGCCAGGAACCAAGCAAGGAGTCCAGGCAAGGTATTGACTTGACCCAAGATGATGTGAGACCCAAGAAGCAAGGGACGTCACAAGGGGAAAGCAGGGAAGGGGAGGAAGGTGACATGAGGACGAGGAGACACCTGGTGGGTGGGTGGTGGAAGGGGTACTGAGGGGAATGAGGTAGGTGGCACAAGAAAGGGGACTCTGCATCCGACCCCACATGAAGAGATGCCATGTAAAGCTATGTTACACTACCCCACACGATGAACAAACACAGTCAGGGGCCTAGGCGAGGAAAAAAGCCTGAAGACTGAATCACAAAGGGTCAGGGTTTTGGAGGTCTGGGTTGGGGTAGGAGCAGCATGAAAGGGGAGAGGACAGGGGAAGATAGTAAGGTGATCGAGTAGAGCAAGATCTGCAAAAGTCTCAAGTCCACTGCGAGGTGTCAGGGTTTGGGCAGCCAAAGGGGCTAAGGAAAGGGGCTGGGCTCTGTTTCCCATAGGAACCTTCAGGGCAGAGTGGCCAGCCAATTCCACTCCTGTGCCCCAGGTAAGTAGATCCTCAGGGAGGCATCTGGACCAGAGAAGGGCTGGGGAGGGTAGAGAGAGGAGAGAGGGGAGCTGATGGCACACAGGGAGGAAGGCTCAAGGCCCAGGTCCACGGATAGGTGTCAGGGTTGGGGAGCAGGACCCAGGCTGAAGGAGGCCAAAGGATCCAGGCAAGGGGAAGGGCTACTTTTTCCCTTAGGGAGCCAGGAGGGCCAATAGTCCAGGTCCACTCCCCTGGTGTGGGTGTGAATCCTGGGAAAAGCATCAGGAAAAGGGGCTTGGCAGGGACACAAACGAAAGGAGGGCAAGAAGGGCACAGTGGGAAGTGCCAGAGGATGGGTCCTGGTGGGGTAGGCCCTGGACCCCATCAAGGAGCCCAGGTAAGGAACTAGAGGAGGGCCCACACCAGGGGAAAACAGGGAAGGGCTGCACTGGGCAGGCAGGTGGCACTGGTGGACTGCAGTGAAGGAACACCAAGGAGAGCAGGGAAGCAGCCCAAGGAAGAGGCCCACAGTCAATGCTCAGGCACGCTCTGTGCAACAAGGGCCATCAGAGGCTCAAGCAAGGAGCCAGGTCAAGGAATGGAGAGCCAAGAGCTGGGGCTGGGGCCTGGGACTCAGGACAGTGGACAAGACTTGGGTGGGAAGGCAGGGGATCCAACAGGGTCAGGTAGGAACAAGCCCAGGGCCACTGCCAGGTGTCAAGGTTCTGGGTGCAGGATCAAGCACTGAAAGATCATGGGGCCCAGGCAAGGGGCAGGGCTCTGTTTCCCATAAGGTGCCCTGTCCCAGATTAGAATCCAGGTTCAGGGACCTGGCAAAGGAGGCCTGGCTAGGAAGCAGGACAGGAGGAAGGCGATAGAAGGACATGGCTGGGGGTTCTGGTGGGTGCTAAAAGGGGCGAGACCCAGGACACAATCCAGCAGCCCAGTAAAGGCAGTCACCCGACCAATCATGGATGAGAGACCCAAAGAGAAGGAAACCATAAGTGCCAGGGGAATTCGTGTGGGGAAGGTGATGAAGGGGTTGCATGAGGATCAGAAGACAGATAAAAATGCAAGGGGCACCTAGGGAAGCCCGCTGGTGGGCACAAGCAAGAGGCCGCCAGGTCAGACCCAACACAAAGAGACTCCATGCTACTCTAAAGGACATGAGAAAATCAGTCAGGGGCTCAGGCAAGAAGCCAGGCCCTGATAGTGGAGCTCAATAGATCAAGGTTAGGAAAGGCTGGGTTGAGGTAGGGGCAACATGCAAGGTGAGAGGGCACTGGAGAGAAGGGTGGGGATCTCTCAGAACTGGGTTGGAGCAAGTCACATGTTAAGTGCCAGGCATCAAGGTTGAAGCAGCAAAGGGGATACAGGCAAGTGGCAGGGCTGTGTTTCCCACTGGGAGCATTCAGGGTGTAGAGGCCAGCCAATTCTGCTCCTCTGCCCTAGGTGAGTAGATCCTCAGAGAGAGAGACCTGGACCAAAGGAGGGGCAAAAGTGGGCACTGTGAGGTGATACCTGTGGTGAAGAGTTTCGAGTGGGGTCCGTGGGCAGCCAGGACCCATTTGAGGAGCCCAGGCTAGAAAGAAGCCGGGGAAGCAAAGCATCTGGGCAGTGCCAGGTTACCTCAGCATAAGGGGAATAGAGGGGAGTCACAGGAGGGGGCTGGTAGAAGAGGCCTGAAACCAAGGCACAGGGACAGGGACAGGGTCCTTGAGAAGGTTGGCCAGGGACTCAAGCAAGGAGCTGGGCCCAGTAATGGAGAGCCAAGTGCTAGCACCTTTGCCTGGGTGAATGAAAAGAGACATAGTTGTTTGTGGGAGCTCTTATACCTCTGCAGCCTGTGTAGAGCAGGCTCCTGGGTGTTAGGGACTGACTCCTCCAGGCGAGAGACCCCTCCCCCCTTGGGGTCCAGGCTAGCTTGTATTCTGCCTCATCCAGTGTAGAGGGGACTTGCCCCTCCAGGCAAGACACCCCTCCAACCTGGGTTTGTATGGGGGGCCTCCTATACAGCTGCAGCCAGGGTAACAGGAACTCAACCCTCCAGGCGGGATACCTCTTTCACCTGGATGTCTGAGGGAATTCATATACCTCCACACGCAGGGTGGAGGAAACTCGCCCCTCCAGGCAGGAGACTCCTCCCTCCTGGGTTTCTGGGGGAACTCCTATTCCTCCTCAGGCAGGGTAGAGGGGACTCGCCCCTCCAGGAAGGAGATGCCTCACAACTGGGTGTCAGAGGAGCTAGTACACTGCCCCAACCAGGGTAGATGGTATTCGTGCCACCCGGTGGGAGATCCCTCCCACCTGGGTGTCTGGGGGATCTAGTATACCTCTGCAGACAGGTTAGAGGGGAGTTGCACCTCCAGGCAAAGACCCCTCCTACCTGGGTGTGGAGGGGAGCTCATATCCCACCGCAGCCAGGGTAGAGGGGACTCTCCATGCCATGCTGGGGACGCCTGCCACCTGGATATCGTGGTGGGGCTCCTATACCACTGCAGCCAGGGTGGAAGGGACTCGCCCCTCCAGGTGAGAGACCCCTCCCACCTGGGTGTCAGGAGAGCTCCTGTACTGCAGCAGCCAGGGTAGAGAGGACTCACCTCTCCAGGCGGGAAATCCCTTCCACATAGGTGTCTCAGGGAGCTTGTATACCACCTTAGCCATGGTAGAGGCAACTTGCCCCTTCAGACGGGAGACCCCTCCCACCTGGGTGTGGGGGGAGCTTATATATCACTTCAGCCAGGGTAGCAGGGACTCGCCCCTCGAGGTGAGATACCCCTCCCACCTGGGTGTCAGGGGATCTCCTATACTGCTGCAGCCAGGTTAGAGGGGAGTTGCCCTTCCAGTCGGGAGACCCCTCCTGAGGGTCTGGAGGAGCTCCTATACCTCTGTAGTCAGCGTAGAGGGGCTTTGCCCTTGCAGTCTGGAGGAGCCTCCCACATCAGTGTCCTGGGAACTCTTATATGGCACCAGTCAAAGTAGAGAGGACTCACCCCTCCAGTCGGGAGACCCCTCCCACTTGTGTATCTGAGGAAGCTTGTTTTCCTCCACAGCTAGGGTAGAGGGGATTTGCTGCTTTAGGAGGGAGACCCTTTCTACCTGGGTGTCGGGGGAACTCGTACACTGCCACAGTCAGGGTAGAGGGGATTCGCCCATCCAGGCAAGATACCCCTCCCACATGGATGTCAAAGTGAGCTCTTATACTGCCACAGCCAGAGTAGAGGGGACGCACTCCTCCAGGCAGGATACCCCTTCCACTTGGGCGTCCAAGGGAACTCCTACACCTCCACAAGAAGGGTAGGGAAAACTCGCCACTACAGTCAAAAGACCCCTCTCTCCTGGGTTTCAGGGAGAGCTAGTATACTGGCCCAGCCAGGGAAGAGGGGACTCCCCTCTCCAGGTGGGAGACCCCGCCCACTGGATGTGGGTGGGGTAGCTCATATACCACTTTAGCCAGGGAAGTGGGGACTCACCCCTCCAGCGAGAAGACCCCTCCCACCTGGGTGTCACAAGGAGGTTGTATAATACCTTAGCCATGGTAGAGGGGACTCACCCCTCCAGGCAAAAGTCTCCTCCCACATGAATTTCAGGGGAATTCATATACCACAGGAGCTAGGGTAGAGGATTTTTGCCCCTCCAGGCGGGAGACCCCTCCCACCAGAGTGTCAGGGGGAGCTCATATATGCTGCAGTCTGGCTGGGCACAAATCACAAGCCACTGAAGCAGGAAAAAACTTTATTTCTGAACTCCACCAGCACACTGCACACACGCTCCCCAGGAACTCTCCCAAATGCCACCCATGCGGCTCCTCCAGGATCCACCAACCGGAAATCCCTCCTCCGGCACTTCCCCAACCAATGGGAACTCTCTGGGAATCCCCTTGGGAACTCCAAAGTAGCATGAGAATTCCAAATTAGCAGGCCGAGGCGGACATCAGGGGTCTAATATACACAGTTTAACATAATCATTATCATCTCAATGGCTTGCTGGCATCACCTCTCAAACACTCTGTTCTGGCAAAAATGCCATGCATCATTCGGACTCAGCTATGGCTTTCAGCATCTCCCCCCTTCTGTTTAATTAAACACCAAGCATGTGGTTTAGGGACCGTGCCTGTTGGGCTGTCCAACACTACATATGGTTCTTACCCATCATCGGATGACCTGACCTCAAGGCGTCAGCCTCCTGTCTCAGGTTGTTACCACTGCAATTGGATCTTACCCATCACTGACTACCAGTCCAGCACACAGCCATACTAGTGGATAGGGCTATGCACCAGTGGGGGGGTGAGGTTCTTTGCCTCACCTCTGTTGGCCCCCAAATTTGGGCTTGGTGCCAGTTGGGGGGTGAGGATCTTTGCCTCACCTCTTTTGGCCCCAAAATTTGGGCTTGCTGCCAGTGTGGGGGGGTGAGGTTCTTTGCCTCACCTCAGGTGGCCCCCAAATTTTAGACCATCACTAGCAGAAGGGAGGAGGGTACAGAAATGCCACGACACCAAGCCAATTGACGGCTCCTTTGGAAAAATTGTACCACCGGTGACACCATCAGCAAAGATATGCCAGCACTACCACAATTCGCTGCACCAACAGATAGTTCACAATGCATACAAGTGATACATAGTCCAGGCAAGTTCTGCAAGCAGTTCAAAGCAGAGAAAGCTATCAATATGTCCATTTCCTCCCAAAGTAAATCGACTTCTTGATTGAACATTACTTGTTGAGTTATTATTCATTGATGCATCAGTTTAATACAGTTTACTGTGATAGCTATCGAAGAAGCTGTAGTTTGGTTTTATCTTTTTCTTCACTGGCACTAGGATGAAGATAGGAATTCTGGCAATGATTGCTAAAAAAATTATGTAACATTCCAACAGGCACTAAGAAAACAATTTTCTGAACAATTTACATTATACTGAACAGAATTATTAAATATAATGAAAAGGAAAGGTGAAAGTAAACAAACAGATCTGTTAACCTCCTTATTTGTTCACATATTAAAACAATCCTCAACAGCTGTTTACCCAAATTAAATTAAACCATTTAAATCATGTGAATAAAAAAAAAATTTGGATCCATTTTTTCATGAGCGCTCCCCATATATGATACATGACATATGCACATACAGACATACAACACAAAACATAAGTGTGCAAAAATAACACAATACATACAACAAATAACATAATAGTAAAGGCCTTGTAGCTTTCCACGGGTAAAATCTCCATTGCAATGTTGAAAAACTCCACAGTCAAAAAATAAAACTGATCAGAAAAATATTAACCTAGGTCTGTATGAGCTCAAAAAATAAAATAGAACTTTATGATGTGGGAAAAGGCAATAATAAAATAGATATTGAAAAAAGACATCCTGGTTACCATCTGGGTTTGACTCTTTTTTGGATATCCCATACTTTTTCCTGTAACTTGCATAATGGGTCTGAAGATATTCCCACAAGCAAGCCCCAAGGTATATATATATATATATATATATATATATATATATATATATATATATATATATATATATAT
>NW_026005567.1:165681-176387 GCF_001458135.2 Marmota marmota marmota | reverse complement strand
TGTTTTTCTTGTCATTTTTGGAAAAACTACAGGATGTGAAGACCAAAAAGACAACAAAGGATTAGATGGTAAGTGATTATCAAATGAAATATTAGATTTACACATGATTATTGCCCAAGTATTTAACTCATTAGCTAACTCATCAATTTGATCCATAGTATATGGAGTAATAATTTTATTGGGAGAATTTCCAAACACTCCCTTTGCTGCTTTTATTACTATTTGTATTAATTGTCCTACAGCCTCAGGATACCTAGTAAGAATAGTGTTAGGAGAATAAGATAAATGTATCCAAAATATTGGACCTTCTTGCCAAATTACTCCTGTAAGAATATTTTTGTTGGTATTACAATAAATAATAAAGGCAAACTTGTATCAATTATATCCAAATGCATATTTTCCATATATGTTTCAATAATTTTTAATGCCTTTCTTGCTTCAGGCGTTAACATTTGTGGTGAATTTGGATCTGATGGACCTTTTAGGATATCAAATAAAGGTCCCAACTCTCCTGTTGGTATGTCTAGATAAGGCCTTATCCAATTTATGACTCCTAATAACTTTTGAAAGTCGTTAAGTGATTTGAGTTGATCTACTCGTATTTGAATTTTTGGTGGATGGACCATGGTTGAGGATAATAGAACCCCTAAATAATTAATTTGAAAATTTAATTGTACTTTATCTATTTCTATCCCTAGATTATAATTTTTAATAAGTTTGTAAGTGTGGCATAACATTCTAGCAATGTGTTTTTAACTTTGTGTGCTAATAGTACATCATCCATATAATGAAATATTTGTAGTTCAGTATTTTGATTTCTAAGTGGCTGGATTGCTTTGTTAACATAAATTTGACACATAGTTGGGTTGTTAGCCATCCCTTGAGGGAGTACTTTCCATTCATATCTCTGATCAGGACCTTCATGATTCAGTGCAGGGATAGTAAATGCAAAACCTGGACTATCCTCAGGATGAATTGAAATTGAAAAAAAAAAAAACAATCTTTAATATCTATAGCTAAAACATACCTGGTTTTTGGCAAGGCAGACAATTGAGGAATCCCTGATTGAGCAGGTCCCATAATAACCATCTCATTATTAATGGCTCTTAAATCTTGCAATAATCTCCATTTACCAGATTTTTTTTTAATGACAAAAATGGGAGCATTATAGGGAGATACGTAAGGTTGTATATGTCCCTCCACCAATTGTTGTTTGACCAGGTCATGGGCTGCTTGAATCTTTTATTTAGTCAGGGGCCAGTGAGAAACCCATACTGGTCTTTCTGATTTCCAAGTAATTTTTATTGTCTCAGTGACCTTTTCTGAAAACCAAATCCATGTCTATCTGTTTCTTGATCTATTTGTATTGGTGTTGCTATTCCTTGTTCTTGTTCTCCTAATCTTTTTTCCTTCCTAAAACCTTGTCTAGCCCTAATAGTGGGTGCATTTGGATTGATGTTATTTGTTAATGTCAAACCTAATTGATCTAGGACATCTTGTCCCCATAAATTTATAGGAAGATGATCCAATACATATGGCTCTATAGTTCCTTCACAACCTTCAGGATCCTTCCAATCTAATACCATTGCACTTCTATGGGGATTAGTCTCCACCCCTAGGCCTCGAAGCATTTGAGTGGCTTGTTGTCATGGCCAATGTTTTGGCCATTCTTGACGAGAGATGATACTAAGGTCTGCACCTGTATCCAGTAGTCCATTAAATTCATGTTCTTGAATATTTTGTTTTAGCATTGGATGAGAATCTAAATTTAAAGACATCATAGCCCAATCTACACCTGTGGAGCCTAATCCCTTGGAACCTCTTTCTACAGTACGACTGGAAAATTTATCATGTAGGCTGGGTATTATTAGTAACTGTGCTATTCTATCTCCTGGTGAAATTACTGATATACCCTTTGGAGAACTGGCTATAATTTTTATTTCACCTTCATAATCGGGATCAATTACCCCAGGACTTATCATAAGTCCTTTTAGAGTAGAAGAGCTGCGTCCCAATAATAAGCCTACTGTTCCTTGGGGAAGAGGTCCTTTTACCCCTGTGGGAATGATTTGAACTCCCATCTCTGGAGTTAGTACTGCTCTGGCGGAGGCGCAGATGTCCAACCCTGCGCTCCCTCTGGTTTGTCTGATGAGGGATTTAATGGATAATGTGTCCTGGGCACTACCCTGATGGTGTTGCTGGGTTCCTCCATGGTGTTTCTGGGTTCCTCCAGTGCCCCGTATATTTGTGGTCATGGGCCCCAGAGCATTGGGCCCCCCTGTTTGTTTTTTGGCAATGGAGCCCAATGCCTTTCTCCACAATATCATGGTAAACACATGGTCCTTGTCCATTTTTTGATAACAGAGTACCCCTATGGTGATTTAAGAATGGCATTTATTAGTCCAATGTCTCCCTCTATGGCATCATGGGCAAATAACCAGTATTCTACTCCTTTGATACCTAGCTTTGTTAAACCCTCTTCCTATGGGGCAATTCCTTTTAAAATGTCCTGTTTGTTCACAATTGTAGGATGTTTTTGGCCTGGCATCTAAAGCCTGTTGTACTGCAGCTGCCAAGACTTGCCCTTGTTCATTAATGTCTCTACATAATTTAATATATGTGTTTAAATCTTCATGTTTCCATGGTCTAATGACCTCTCTGCACCAATGATTTGCTTGCTCATAAGCCAGTTTTTTTTATTAATGGCATTGCTTGTTCTGTATCCCCAAAAATTCTGGTTTCTGTTTGAATAAGCCTATCCACAAATTCAGCATAAGGTTTATTAGCTCCTTAACTTAGATAGTTGACCTTGTAAATCTCCATGTCCTTGTAAAGTCTTCCATGCCCTAACTGCATCTGCAGCAATTTGTGAGTATATAGTAGGATCATATCTAATTTGTTGCTGCTGATCCTCATTAGGTCCTTTTCCTAACCACATATCTATATTTCTCTGAGGAGAACTGGCTGCTGCATATCCCCTAGCCATGAAAAATTCCTCATTGGCAACCTTCCATAGCAAATATTGCCCTCCATTTAGCACAGCTTTACACATGCTAGCCCAATCCGCTGGCATCATGTCCAAGTTGGTAATGGATTCGACCATGCTTACAGTGAAGGGTGCTTTGGGATCATAGGTTGTTACAGCCTCCTTTAACTGCTCCACTGTTTTGAAATCTAGAGCAGGGTGAATTCGCTGCCCTCCTGCGTGCTCAATTACAGGGCATGCTAATCTTTGAGGTCCTGTCTCAGGATCCCATCTATCAACTACGGGGGTTGGGGGCACCATAGCATATGTTTTCTCTATCGTTGGAGCAGTTGGTTGAACACTTACGCCCTCTGGTGATAGAAAGGTGTTAGTAGCAGTCTCCTGTTGTAACGTTTTCCCTAATAGTTCTTCCTCCTTTAAATTTTCTTCCTCTGTCTGACTAGCTCGAGAGACCTTCTATTTTACTCGATCTAAAATGTCTCTCTCCATGGTCTGAACCTCTAACAATTTACTTAACACTCTTTCAGTTTGTTTTTTTTTTTTACTAATTTCTAATCTATTGTAAAGATAACACAACCCAACATGTTAACACAATACAAAACTGAAACAGAATGAAACAAAAACGGAACAAAAAATCCTTGTATCAATTTTTCTATTTTCTTGACATGTGCATTTGTGGTCTATCTCTACCTCTTCCTAAGGGGCAAAAAACTTCAAACCTTGAGTCAACCATTTTTCCCAGTTTGCCTGAGAAAATTCTAGGGATAGTCAGCTTGAAACAAAAACAAAACAAATCAAAACAAGAACACATTGTTTTTTGAAATGGTCACCCATTCTCTCACCTTCCCTTAGGGGCGAACAATTTCACTTACCTCTGAGCTTCAGACATTCCGCTCATGGGCTGCCAAATGCTGTAGTCTGGCTGGGCACAAATCACGAGAAGGAACAACTTTATTTCTGAACTCCACCAGCACACTCCACACACGCTCCCTGGGAACTCTCCTGAACGCCACCCACGCGGCTCCTCCAGGATCCACCAACCGGAAATCCCTCCTCCGGCACTTCCCCAACCAATGGGAACTCTCCGGGAATCCCCACGAGTACTCCAAAGTAGCGTGAGAACTCCAAAGTATCAGGGCAAGGTGGACAGCAGGAATAAAATATACACAGCTTAACATAACCATTATCATCTCAATGGCTTGCTGGCATCACTTCTCAACCACTCCATTTTGGCAAAAATGCCATGCATCATTCGGACTTGGCTATGGCTCTCAGCACATACGGTACAGAAACTAGGGTAGAGGGGACTCGACCTCCATATTGGAGACCCCTCCCACCTGGATATGGTGGGGGGGAGCTCCTATACCAACATTGTCAGGGTAGAGGGGACTTGTCCCTCCTTGCTGGACACACCTCCCATTTGGTAGTCTGCCGCAGCTCCTATACAGCAGCAGCCAGGGGAGAGCCGACTGGTCCCTCCAGGTGAAAGAACCCTCCCACCTCGGTGTCAGGGGAAACTCATATACTGCAGCAGCCAGGTAGAGTGGACATGCTCTCCAGGTAAGAGACCCCTTCCATCTTGGTGCCAGGGTGAGCTTCTATTCCACCTTTGCCAGGGTAGCAGGGACTCGCCCCTTAAGGCAGGAAACCCCTTTTAACTGTTTGTTAGGGGGAGCTCTTATTCCGCTGCAACCATTATAGAGGGGACTCGCCACTCAAGTCAAGAAACCCCTCCCCCTGAGTGTGGGGGGTAGCTCCTATATTTCCAGAACCAGGGTGGTGGGGACTTGCCCATCCAGTCGGATGACCCCTCCCACCTGGGTGTCAGAGGAGCTCATATGCTACCACAGGCAGGATAGACAGAACTTGACCCTCCAGCAGGGGTGACCCAGTCTCACATGGGTGTCTGTGGGAGTTCATACAACACCACAGCCAGGGTAGAGGGGAGTCTCCCCTCCAGATGGGAGACCCCTTCAACTTGGATGTCCTGGTGAGCTCCTGTACTGCTGCAGGAAGGGTATAAGGCACTCTCCCCACCAGGAGGGAGATTCCTCAAACCTCGGTGTTAGGGGATCTCCTATACCATAGCAGGCAGGATAGAGGGGACTTGCTGATTTATGTGGGAGACCCATCCCACCTGGGTGTCTGGGGGAATTGTATACCACTGCAGGCAGTTTACAGGTGTCTTGCCTCTCTGGGCAAAAGACCCCTCCCACCTGGGTGTCAGGTGGAGCTGATATACTGCTGTAGGCAAGGTAGAGTGGAATGGCCCCTCTAGGTGGAAGTCCCCTCCCACCTGGGTGTCAGGTGGAGCACATACACCCCAGCAGCCAGGATAGAGGTGACATGCACAGCAGGTGAGAGACACCTCCCACCTGGGAATGGGGGAACCTCCTATGCCACCTTAGCCAGGGTAGAGGGGACTAGCCCCTCCAGGCGGAACACCTCTCCTACTTTGGTGTCAGGTGGAGTTCATATACTGCAGCAGCTAGGGTAGAGGTGACTCATACCCCCAGGCAACAAACACCTTCCACCTTTTAATGGGAGTAACTCCTATATCTCCTTAGCCAGGCTAGAGGGGACTCGCCCCTCCAGGCGGAAGACCCATCCCACATGGGTGTCTGGAGCAGAGGGTTTCACTCGCCCCTCCAGTCAAGAGAACAATCTAATCTGGGTGTGGGGGAAGCTCCTATTCTGCACAGCCAGGATAGTGGGGACTCGCCCATGCAGGCAAAAGATCCCTCTCACCTGTACATTGCAGTAGGGAGAGCTTGTATATAGCCTTAGCCAGGATAGAGGGGACTTGCCCCTCCATGAAGGAGACCCCTCCCGCCTGGATGTCTGGGGTAGATTGTATACTGCTGCAACCAAGATAGGACTTTTTGTTCCAGGCTGGAAACCCCTCTCACCTGGGTGTCAGGGGAGCTTGTATCCTGCCACATCCAGGTGAGAGGGGACTTGCCCCTCCAGGTGGGAGACCTCTCCCACCTTGGTGTCAGGGAAAGCTTGAATACTGCCACAGCCAAGATAAAGGGTACTTGCCCCTCCAATCAAGAGACCCCTCTAACCTGGGTGTAGGAGGGAGGTCCTATACCCCCTCAGCTAGAATAGAAGGGACTCACCCCCCCATGAGGGAGACACCTCTCACCTGGGTGTCTGGGGAAGCTCATACACAGCCACAGCCAGGGTAAAGGGGACTCACCACTGAAGGTGGGAGACCCCTCTCACCTGGGTGTCAGGGGAAGCTTTTATACTGCTGCAGCCAGTGTAGAGCCTTCTTGCCCCTCCAGGCAGAAGACCCCTTTCCCGTGGGTGGTGGGTGGAGCTGTTATATCTCTGCAGTCATGGTAGAGGGGACTCACCCTTCAAGGGGGGGACCCTTCCCACCTTGGTGTCATAGGAACTCATATATCCCAGCAGCCATGGTAGAGGTGACTTGCCCCACCTGGCAGAAGACCCATCCCACCTGGGAATCAGCAGGAACTTGTGTACCAACACAGCCCAGATACCAGGGGGTGGTCCTCCAGGCGGGAGACCCTTCCCACCTGAGTGTTGAGTGGTAGGACTCCTATACCGCCACAGGTAGGGTAGCAGGGACTCGCCACTCCAGGGGAGATACCCCTCTTACAGGGCTGTTGGGGAAACTTCTATACCTATGCAGCCAGGGTACAAGGGGAAGCTCTAATACTATTGCAGCCAGGGTAGAGGGGACTCGCCCCTCCAGTCAAGAGAACCATATAACCTGGGTGTGGGGGGAGCTCATATACTGTGCAGCCAGGGTAGATGGGACTCGCCCATGCAGGCAAAAGACCCCTCTCACCTGTGCTCTGGGGTAGGGAGAGCTTGTATACAGCCCCTGCAGTCGGAGACCATTCCCACCTGGTTATGGGGAGAGCTCGAACACTGCTGCAGCCAGATAGAGGGGACTCACCCCCACAGGGGGGAGGCCCCTTTCACCAGGGTGTCTTTGGGAACTCCTATATTGCTACAGCTAGGGGAGAGGAGTTTGTCCCTGCAGGTGGGAGACCCCTCCCACCTGGATTTCCAGGGAACTCTTATAGGAAACCATCCAAAGTAGAGGGGACACACCCCTCCAGGCAGGAGACCCCTCCCACCTGTGTGTCAGGGGGAAGTTGTATATCGCCTTAGCCAGGGTAGAAGGGAGTTGCCCCTCTATGCAGGAGACCCTTCCCAGCTGGGTGTCTGGGGGGAGCTCGAATATTGCCACAGCCAGGGAGACACCTCCCATCAGGGTGTCCAGGAAGCACTTATATGCCATCACACAAAGTAGAGGAGACTCGCCCCTCAAGGCAGGAGACCCCTCCCACCTGGGTGTCAGGGGGAGCTCACATACTGCCATAGCCAGTGTGAGGGGACTTGCCCCTGCAGGCGGGAGACCCCTCCAACCTGGGTGTCCTGGGAGCTCTTGTATGGCACCAGCCAAAATAGAGGAGAATCACCCCACCAGGTGGCACACCCCTCCCACCTGGTTGTCTGGGTTAGCTTGTATACCTCCTCTTCCATAGTACAGGGAACTAGCTTTTTCAGGCGGGAGACTCCTCCCACCTGGGTGTTCAGGGGGCAGGGGAGCTCCTATACCACTGCAGCTAGGGTTGAGGGGAGTCACCCTTCCAGGCAGGAAACCCCTCCCGCCTGGGTGTTCAGGGGGACCTCCTTTACCGCCACAGCCAGTGTGGAAGGGACTCGCCCTTCCAGTCAAGAGACCACTAACCTTGGTGTCAGGGGAGTTCCTACACTGCAATATCCAGTGTAGAAGGGACTCACCACTCTAGGCGGGAGACCCCTCCCACTTGGGTGTCAGGGAGGGGAGGCTTATATACCACAGCCGCAGGATAGGGGGATTCGCCCCTCCAGGGGAGATATCCCTTCCACCTGGGTATCTGTGGAGCTCCTCTACCTCCACAGCCATAGTAAATGGGACTCGCCCCTCCAGTTGGGACACCCCTCCCACCAGGGTGTCAGGGGAAGCCTCTATACCATGAAAATCAGGGCAGAAGTTTTCAGCCCTGCAGGCAGGAGACCCCTCCCACCTGGGTGTCCAGGGAGCTTGGATAGGACACCAGCAAAAGCAGAGGGGCTCGCCTTTCCAGGTGGGAGACCTCTCCAACCTGGGTTTCCGGGGGTGGGGGAGTTTGTATACTGCATTAGCCAGGGTAGAAGGGACTTGCCCCTCCATGCAGGATATCTCTCTTACCTGGGTGTCTGGGGGAGCTTGTATACCACCGCAGCCAGTGTAGAGGGGACGCCTACCACCAGGCTGGAGTCCCCTCCCCCACTGGGTTGTTGGTGGAACTCATATAATGCTGAAGCCAGGGGAGAGGGGACTGTCCCCTCCAGGAGGGAGACACCTCCCACCTGGGTGTTGGGAGAAGCTTGAATATCTCTGCAGCCAGGATATAGGAGACTCGCCACTCCAGTCAAGAGTCTCTTCTAACATGAGTGCTGGGAGTGCTCCTATACCGCCTCAGCCAGAATAGAGTGGACTAGCTCCTCCATGCGGGAGGCCCTCCCACCTGGGTGTCTGGGGGAGTTTGTACACCTCCACACCCAGGGTAAAGGGGACTCACCACTCCAAGTGGGAGATACCTTCCACTAGGTTTTATGGAGGAGCTTGTATACTGCTGCTTCTAGGGTAGAGGGGACTCATCCCTCCAGGCGGAAGACCCCTCCCATGTGGGTGTCACGTGGAGCTTGTATGCCACCAGTCAAGAGAGAGTGGACTCGCCCCTCAAGGAGGGGTATCCCTCTTACCTGGGTGTCATGGGAGCTGGTATACCCCAGCAGCCATGGTAAAGGCAACTCATTCCTCCAGGCAGGAGACACTTTCAACATGGGTGTGTGGGTGGGGGGCTCATATACTGTTGCAGCCAGGGTAGCAGGGACTCGCCCCTCCAGTCGGGAGACCCCTCCAACCTGGTTGACAGGGGGAGCTTGAATACTGCTGCAGCCAGGGTAGAAGAAAATTGCCCCTAAAGGCGGTAGACCCCTCCCCCCAAGGTGGCTGGGGGAGCACCTAAACTGCCACATCTAGGGTAGAGTGGTTCGCCCCTGCAGGCAGAAGACTCCACCCACGTGGGTTTCCAGGGAGCCCTTATAGGGTGCCGCAGTCCGGCTGTGGCAAAATAACCCGGGGGGGGGGGGGCTTGACAACAACTTGTGTACATTGATACAGCAGGAGTTGGAGCCCTTGATTGTAGGACAACAGAGGTATGTATACATTCCACACAGCTTATCTAATTAACATAGACTAGATACAGCAGTCAACCAATAAGGAATCTCCACACTTAATGGCTCCATGGCGTTACTTCACAAACCACTCCCTCTGGCATTTTGCCAGGCGCCAACCAGACTTGTTTACAGACTAACATTTCTCTGGCAAAATGCCAGGCGCTATCCTGACTTGTTTACAGACTCTAAAAATAGGGCACCAGCCAAAGTAGAGGGGACTCGTCCTTCCAGGCGGGAGACCCCTCCCACCTAGGTGTCAGGGGAAGCTTCAATACTGCCGCAGCCAGGGTAGAGGGGACTGGCCCCTCCAGTCAAGAGAACCCTCTAACCTAGGTGTGGGGGGAGCACCTATATCACCACAGCCAAGGTAGTGGAGACTCGCCCAACCAGGCAGGACCCCTTCCCACCTGGGTGTCATGGGGAGCTTATATTGAACCTTAGCCAGGGTAGAGGGGAATTGCCCCAATAGGCGGCTGATGCCTCTCACCTTGTTGACTGGGGGAGCTCTAATACCGCCAAAACTAGGGCAGAGGGTACTTGCCCCACCAGGTGGGAGACCCCTCCCACGGTGTCAGGGTGAGCTCATATAATGCAGCAGCCAGGGTAGAGGGGATTCGCCTCACTGTTTGGGAGACCCCTCCCACCTGGGTGTCCAAAGGGGCTCCTACACCTCCATAGGTAGGTTAAAGGGGACTTGCCCCTCCAGGCGGGAGACCTCTTGCACCTGGGTGTGTGGGAAAAAAGAGCTCCTGTACCGCTGGAGCCAGGGTAGTGGGGACTCACCCCTCCATGCAGGAGACCCCTCCCACCTGGGTGTAACAGGGAGCATGTATACCACCTTAGACAGCTTAGAAGGGACACGCCCCTCTAGGCTGGGGACCCCTCCTATATTGGTGTCTGGGGGACCATGTATTACACTGCAGCAAGGGTAGAGTGGACTCGCCTCTCCAGGACGGTGACCCCTCTCACCCAGCTTTAAGAGTTTCTCAATTACCACTGCAGCAATGGTAGAAGAGACTCGCCCCTCCAGGTGGGACACCCCTTCCACCTGGGTGTCAGGTGGAGCTCCTATACCCCTGCAGCCAGGGTAGAGTGGACTCCCCGCACCAGGTGAAAGATCCCTATTACTTGGGTGTCAGGGGAGCTTGATTACTGCCGCAGCCATGGTAAAGGAGACTCACCCCGTCAGGCATGAGACCTCTCCCACCAGGGTATCACTGGGAGCTCTTATACCTCTGCAGCCAGGGTAGAGGGGACTTGCTCCTCCAGGCGAGCGACCTCTCCCACATTGGTATCAGGGAGAGCTTGTATTCCGCCTTAGCCAGGGTATAGGCTACTCACCCCTCCAGGCGGGAGAACCCTACCACCTCGGTGTGTGTGTGTGGGGCTCCTATACAACTGCAGCCAGGTAGCAGGAACTGCCACCCCCCCCAGCGGAAGAACACTTTCACCTGGGTTTCGGGGGGGGGGG
>NW_026005567.1:103838-164240 GCF_001458135.2 Marmota marmota marmota | reverse complement strand
GGGGGGGGGGGGAGACTGTATCCTGGCGCAGCCAGGATAGAGTGTACTTTCCCCTTCAGGCGGGAGACCCCTCTCATCTGGGTATGGGGGGCACAGCCAGGGTAGAGAGGACTCATCCCTGCACGTAGGAGACCCCTCCCACTGGTTATCCCAGGAACTCTTACAAGGCACCAGCCAAAGTAGTGGGGACTCACCCCTCCAAGCGGCAGACCCCTCCCACCTGGGTGTTTGCTGGAGCTAGAATAACTCCACAGTCAGGGCACAAGAGACTCGCCCCTACAGGATGGAGACCCCCTCCCACCTGAGTGTCAGGTAGAGCTCATATACTTACATGCCAAGGTAGAGGTGTTCACCTCTTTAGGCTGGAGACCCCTCCAACCTGGGTTTTCCTGGGGCTCTTATAGACCACCATCCAGGGTAGAGGGGAACTCGTGACTCCAGTGGAAGACCCCTCTCATCTGAGTGTAGGGGGCTTGCATACTGCCTTAGCCAGAATAGAGGTGACTTGCCCCTCCAGACGAAATTCCCCACCCACCTGGGTTTCTGGGAGAGCATGTAAACAGTAGCAGCCGGGGTAGAATGGACTCTCCTCTCCAACGGGTACACCACTCCCACTGGAGTATCAGGGGAGCTCCTTTACCACCATAAGCAAGGTAGAGTGGATTCACCCCTCTAAGTGGGAGACCTCTTCCACCTAGGTGTAGGGTGGGGGTCTCATATCCCACCCAAGCCAGGGTAGAAGGGACTCACCCCTCCATGAGGGAGACCCATCCATCTTGGGTGTCTGGGGGTAGCTTGTACACCCCTGAAATTAGGGTAGAGGGGACTCACCCTCTAGGCGGTAACCCCTCCCAACTGGGTGTCACGGGGAGCTCATATACCACTGCAGGCAGGTTAGAGTGGACTTGCCCCACCAGGCAGGAGACCCCTCCCACCTGAGTGTCTCAGGGGGTGGGGAGCGCCTATACCGTGGCAACCATGGTAATGGTGCTCAACCATCCAAGCAAGAGACCCCTCCCACCTGGGTTTTGGGGGTGCTTATATACCACAGCAGCCAGAGTAGAGTAGACTCGCCCCTCCAAAGAGACCCCTCCCACCTGGGTGTCTCAGAGAGCTTGTATACCACCTTAGCCAGGGTAGAGCCAACTTGCCCTTCCAGACAAAAGATCTCTCCCACCTGGGTGTCAAGGAAAGCTCCTATACTGCAGCAGCCAGGGTACCAGGGACTCAACCCTCCAGGTGGAGACCCCTCCCATCTGTGTGTTGGAGGGAGCCCATATACTGCTCCAGCCAGGGGAGAGGGGACTCGCCCCTTGAGGCAGGAGGTCCCTCCAACCTGGGTGTTCTGGGGAGCTCCAATATTGCTGCAGCAAGGGATCTCATGCATCCAGGCGGGAGTCCCCTCCCACCTGGCTATCATGGGATTCTAGCCTCCTGGTGGGAGACTCCTCCCAATTGGGTGTCATGGGAGCTCCTATACCACCACAGCCCGGGTAATGGGGACTCGCCCTTCCAGGCAGGAGACACATCTCACCAGTTTTTCAGGGGGAACTCTTATACCACTACAGCAAGGGTAGAAGGGACTTGCCCTTCCAGACGGGAGACCTCTCCCATCTAGGTGTCAGTTGAGGGTTCTCCTATACCTCCTATACCTCTGATGCCCTCCAGGCCAGAGAGCTTCCCACCTGGGATTCAGGGGGAGATCCTTTACTGCCACAACAAGTGTAGAGGGAACTCATGAATCCAGGCAGGAGAATCCTCCCACTTGGCTGTCACGGAAAGCTAGTATACCACTTCATCCAGGAAAAAGGGGATCGGCCTCTTCAGTTGGGAGACCCCTCCCACCTGCATGTCACAGGAAGCTTGTAGACCACTTTAGCCAGTTTAGAGGTGAATTCGCACTTCCAGGCAGGAGACCCTTCCCTCCTGGGAGTCCAGGAGCTTGTATACTGCATTAGACAGGGTGGAGGGTACTAGCTCCTCCAGGCAGGAGACCCCTCCCATCTTGCTTTTGGGGGGAGCTTGTATACCTCTGCAGCCAGGAGAGAGGGGACTCACCCCACTAGGCGGGTGACCCCTAAACCCTGAATGTCAGGGGAGCTCATATACCACAGAGGCATGGAAAAGGGAAATCACCACTCCAGGTGGGATTACCCTCCCACCTGTGTGTGTGTGGGGGGAGCTCTTATACCACTACAGCCAGGGTAATGGGGACTCGACTCTCCAGAAAGGAAACTGCTCCCACCTGAGTGTCATGGGGAGCTTGTATACTACCTTATGCAGGGTAGAGAGGACTTGCCACTCCAGGGGGGAGACGCTTCCCACCAGGGTGTCAGGGGGAAGCTCCTATACTATTCGAAGCCAGGGTATAGAGTATATGCCACTCCAGGCGGGAGATCCATCCTGCCTGGATGTTAAATGGTGTTCTTATGCAGTTGCAGCCAGGGTACAGGGATTCGCCCCTCCAAGCTGAAGATGCCTCCCACCTGGGTATTGGAGGGGGCTAGTATACCCCTGCAGCAAGGGTAGAGGGAACTCGCAGCTCTAGGCTGGAGAACCGTCCCACCAGCATGTCAGGGTGAGGGAGTTCTTATACCATTGCCACCAGGGTATTGGGGACTCACCCCTCCAGACAGGAAACCCCTCCCACCTGGGTGTCGCAGAGAGCTTGTATACCACCATAGCCAGAGTAAAGAAAACTCACCCCTCCAGGTAGGAGACCCCTCCTCCATGGTGTCAGGGAGAGTTCTTATACCAAAACAGCTAGGATAGAGGGGAATTGCTGGAAGGCCACTCCCAGCTAGGTGTCTGGTGGGGGGGTGTTCATACACAGCCCTAGCCAGGATAGAGGGGAGTAGCCCCTACAAGAAGGAGACCTCTCCCACCTAGGTGTTGCAGGGAGCTTCTATACCATGTTAGTCAGGGTAGAGAGGACTGGAGGTGTGAATCCCCTCTACCGTGGCTATGGGAGTATGTTAGCTCCCCCCCAACCCAGGTGGGTGGGGTCTTCTGCCTGGAGGGGCGAGTCACCTCTACCCTGGCTGTGGCTGTTTTGATTTCTCTCCAACCCTCAGGTATGGTGGGTCTCCCGCCAATAGGGGTGCATGCCCTCTACCCTGGGTGCAACTGTTTTGGAGCTCCCCCCAAAACCCAGGTGGGAGTGGTCTCCTGCATAGAGGAGGGAGTCACTCTATCCTGGCTGCTGGGCTATAGGACCTTCCCTGAAATACAGGTAGGATTGGTCTTCCGTCTGGAAGGGTGAGTCTCCTCTCTCCTGTCTGCAGTGGTACATGAGGAGAAAGAGGAGTAAGGGGAATGGGTGGCGGGGGGAGAGGAAGGACATGTCCCAGATTCAATGCAGGGTGTCAGAATTGAGAAGCAGGGCCCAGTATGAAGGAGGCCAAAGACCCCAGGCAAGGGGCACTGCTACTTTTCCCAAAAAAAGACTGCAGGGTCAAACCTCCCAGTTCCATCCACTGGCTCTGGTGATAATCCTGGGAAATGGAACTGGAAAAGGAGCCCAGCACGGACAAGGACAACAGGAGGGCCAAAGGAGGGCAAGCATGAAGTACTTGAAGAAGGGTGTTTGTGGGGTGCAGGTCAGGATTGCAGAATGGAGCCCAGGCTAGGGACCTAGAGCAGGGCCCATGCTAAGGGAGAACAGGGAAGGGTGGGTCCAGGAAGGAAGTGTTCTGAGAGGCAGAGAAGACAAGGAGAGCATGGAAGTGCCTCCAGTGAGGCCCACAGTTCAAGACCAGAAAAGTACAGAGCAAGAAGGATCCCCAGAGGCTCAAGAGAGGAGCCAGTCCAGGGAATGGAGAGTTAAGGGCCAGCGCAGGGGCAGGGGGCTCAGGACAGCAGACAGGCCTAGGGAAGGAAGGCAGGGGATCCATCGGAGGGGAGGCAGACTGGAGGCCCAGCACCACTGCCAGGTGTCAGGTATCCCCGTGCTTCCCCAAAGAAATAGGGAGAGCAAGTAGCCCAGTTGAGGGTTAGGGTTCTGTTTCTCAAAAGGCACTCTGGTGCAGATGAGGATCAAGGGCCAGGGACTAGGCCAAACAGCCTGGCAAGGGATAGGGTCCAGGAGGAGTGTCATGTGAGGGCACAGTGGGGGTTCATGGTGGGTGCAGAGAGGGACAAGAGCCAGGACACAATCAAGGACCCCAGGTAAGGGACCAACCCCACCAAAAATATTAGGGACCCAATGATCAGGAGGCCCCTGATCCAGGAAAAAGCACTAGGGGAAAGAGAGGTAGGATCAGTGCTAGGATGAGGAGACAGAGTACTGTGCAAAAGACACAGAGGGGAACGAGCTTTGGGGCCAAATGAAGGGGCACCCTGGTCAGACACGACAGGAAGAGACATCACAGAAAGTAATGCAACTGGAGTAATGCAGTAAGGAGCTGAGGCTGGCAGCAGAGCCAGGGGAGTGTAGGGTTAAGGGTCAGGGGGAGGTGGGCCTGGGTTGGCCTAGGGACAGCTTGCAAGGCTAGAAGGCATTAGAGGCAAGGGAGGGGATCGCCCAGGGCAATGTCATCACTAGGCCCAACTGCTAGTTGTCAAGTTTGGACAGTAAAAGGAGCCCATGCTAGGGAAAAGCAGGGGAAATGAAAGGTCCTGGAAGTGCCAGGATACCATAGCACCAGTGGAACAGAGGGGAGGCAGAGGATAGGATCTGTAAAAAGAGGCCTGAAACCAAGGTAAGGGAAAGGGACCTTGAGAAGGGCAGCCAGGTTGTCAAGCAAGGAGCAGTGCCCAGTAATGGAGCGCCAGGTCCTAGCACCTTGGGCAGGGTGAATCAAAACGGATATGGATGATGAGGGGAGGGAGGGTAGAAATCTGAGCAGGTAGCACAGGAGGCGGAGGGCTGAAAGCCGAGGTTCACTGCATAATGTCAGAATTGGTAGCAGGGCACGGGCTGAGGGAGGCCAAAGGGCCCAAGCAAGTGGCAGGTCTAAAAGGCCAGGTCAAGTACCTGGCGTGGTGGGCATTCTGGGGAGGGGATCAGGAAATTGGGGCTGGGAGAGACAGATATGACAAGAGGGCCAAAGGAGTGCACAGCCTCAAGGGCCGCAAGATGGGTCTGGCTGGGTTGGGGGCCAGGACCCCAGCAAAGAGACCAGGCAAGGTACCTAGAGGAGGACCCAGGCTGGGGAGAACAGGGAATGCCGTACAGGAAAGCCAAGGGAAGCAGGGAAGTGACCCCAGCGAGGGGCCCTCAGACAATGCCCAGAAAAGCAATGAACAAGAAGGGCCATCAGAGGCTCAAGCGAGGACCCAGTCCATGGAACTGAGAGCCAAGGGCCAGGGCTTGGGCAGGGGGCTCAGGACAGTGGACAAGATCTGTGAAGGAAGGCAGGGGATCCAGCAGGGTGCAGTCAGATTCCAGGCCCAGGGCCACCTCCAGGTTTCAGGGTTCCTGGTGCTGGACCAAGCACCCAGGGAGAGCAAGGGGCCCAGGCGAGGGGCAGGACATTGTTTCCCATAAGGTGCCTGGATCAGATAAGAATCTATGACCAGGGTCCTGGCCAAGGAGGCCAGCAAAAGTAAGGGGGCCATAAGAAGGGTGACAGGAGGGCAAGGCAGGGTATCATGTGGGTGTGCATAGGAGCCAGACCCAAGACCCAAGCCAGGCCTCCAGACAAGGGACCCACCTGATCCATTGTGATGGGGGACCCAAGGAGCAGGAGACCTGTGAGCTCCAGAAAAAAAAGCACAAGGGGAAGGGGAGGAAGGAGCTACATGAGCACAAGGAGAAGCCAAGGGGCATCTAGGGGAGCCTGCTTGTGGACCCACACAAGGGGCCCCCAGGTCAGGCTCAACATGAAGAGACTTCTTGCTATGCCAAGAGCCATGAGGAACATGGTCAGGGACTCAGGTGAACGCCCAGACCCATGGACTGGAACACAAAGGTTCAGGGTTAGGGAAGGCTGGGTTGCTGCAAGGCTAGACAGAAGGGGAGGTAAGGGAGGGGATCGCTCAGGGCTGGGTTGGAGCAAGTTCATGTTAACTTCCAGGCCTCAAGGTTCAGGCAGTGAAGGGGACTCAGGTGAGTGGCAGGGCTGTGTTTCCCATAGGGAGCATTTAGGGCACAGAGGCAAGCCAATTCCACTCCTCTGCCCCAGTTGAGTAGAACCTTGGAGAGGGACCTGGACCAAGGAGCTGACAAAGAGAATACTGTGAGGGGATACCTGGTTTGCGGAAGTGGGGGGAGTACATTGCCAGGATTCATTGGAGCAGCATAGGCTAGGGAGAAGCAGGAGAAGCAAAGGGTCAGGGCAGTGCCAGGATACCACAGCATGTCGGAATCAGAGGGGAGTCACAGGAGGGAGCTGCCAAATGGGGCCTAAAACCAATGGACAGGATCTGGGTCCTCGAGAAGGGCAGCCAGGGGCTCAAGAAAGAAGCTGGTCCCAGTAATGGAGGTCCAAGGGCTAGCACCTGGGCCTTGGTGAATGAAAAAGGACATGATTGTCTGTGGAATTCTTATACCTCTGCAGCCTCCATAGATTGGACTGGCTCCTCCAGTCGAGAGACCCCTCCCAACTTGGTGTCCAGACTAGTTTGTATTCTGGCTCAGTCCATATAGAGGGGATTCACCCCTACATTCATGAGATCCCTTCAACCTGGGTGCCCAGTGTGTGTGTGTGGGGGGTCATGTACAGCTGCAGCCAGGGTAGCAGGGACTCACCTCTCCAGGTGGGATACCCCTCACACCTGGGTTTGTATGGGGGGCTCCGATAGAGCTGCAGCCAGGGTAACAGGGACTGGCACCTCCAGGCGGGAGACCCCTTTCACCTTGGTGTCTTGAGGAACTCATATACCTCCTCAGTCAGGATAGAGAGGACTTGCCACTCCAGGCAGGAAATGCCTCCTAACTGGGTGTTGGGGGAGCTAGTACACTGCCCAAACCAGGGTAGAGGGTACTGACTCCTCCAGGCGGAAGAACACTCCTACTTGAGTTTTGCAGGGATCTTGTATTCTGCTGCAGCCAGGTTAGAAGGGACTCGCCTCTCCTGGCAACGACCCCTCCAACCTGGGTGTGAGGCGAGCTCAAATGCCACCACAGCCTGGGTAGAGGGCATTTGCTCCACCAGGCTGGAGACCCCTCCCACCTGGTTATTTGGAGGGGGGCTCTTATACCACAGAGTCAGTTTAGCAGGGACTGGCCCTTCCAGGCGAGACCCCTCCCACCTGTGTAGCAGGGTAGCTCCTATACCCTGCAGCCAGGTTAGAGGGTACTGGAATCTCCAGTAAGGAAACCCCTCCCACTTGGGTGATTGGGGGAGCTCCTATACCTCCCAGCCAGAGTAGAGGGGACTCGTTTCTCCAGTTGGGAGACACCTCCCACATAGGTGTCCTGGGAGCTCTTATATGGCACAACAAAGTAGAGGGGACTCGCCCCTGCAGGTGGGAGACACCTCCCCCCTGGGTGCTGGGATCTTATATAGCTGTATACCATCAATGCCAGCGTAGAGGGAACTTGACGTTCCAGTGGGGAGAATACACCCACCTGGGTGTCTGGGGGAGCTTGTACACCTGCACAGCTAGGATAAAGGGGTCGCATCCCTCCAGGCGAGGGACCCCTTCCACCTGAATGTCCAGAGGAGCTCCTATACCGCCATAGGAAGGATAGGGGAAACTTGCCAGTCCAGGCAGGAGACCCCTCCCACCTGGGTGTCAGGTGGAGTTAGTATACTGCACCAGCCAGGGTAGAGGGGACTCCTGCCTCCAGGTAGGAGACCTGGCTCACCTGGGTGTGGGTGGAGGAGCTCATATACCACTGTAGCCAGGGTAATGGGAATTCCACCCCTCCAGGGAGCAGACTCCTCCCACCTGGGTGTAGCTGGGAGCTTATATAACGACTTGGCCAGTGTAAAGGGACTCAGCCCTTCAGGCGGGAGATTCCTATCTCCTGGGTGTCAGGAGACCTCTTATACTGCAGCAGCCAGGGTAGAGGATTCTTGCACCTCCAGGAGGGAGACCCCTCTCATCAGGATGTCAGGTGGAGCTCACCCCTCCTTGCAGGAGACCCCGCCCACCTGGGTGTGGGTCGAGCTCATATACCACTCTAGCCAGGGTAGTGGGGACTCAACCCTCCAGGGAGGAGACCCCTCCCACCTACCTGGGTGTAGCTGGGAGCTTGTATAACACCTTAGCCAGGGTAGAGGGGACTTGCTCCTCCAGGCAGGAGACTCCTCCCACCAGGGTGTCAGGGGGAGCTCATATACTGCAGCAGCCAGGGTATAGGGGATTCGCCCCTTTATATTGGAGACCCCTCCCATGTGGGTATGGTGGGGAGGGCTCATATACAGCCATATCCAGGGTAGAGGGGACTCACCCCTCCATGCAGGGAGACCTCTCCCATCTGGATGTCTGTGGGAGCTCCTATACAGCAGCAGCCAGGGGAGAGCCCACTAGCCCCTCCAGGAGGAAGACCCCTCCCATCTGAGTGTCAGGGGAAACTCATATACTGCTGCAGCCAGGGTAGAGAAGACATGCTCCTCCAGGTGAGAGACCCCTCCCATCTTGGTGCCAGGGCAAGCTTGTATTCTGCCGTAAAGGAGACTTGCCCCTCCAAGCAAGAGACTTCTCCCACCTGGGTTTCAGGGGGAGCTCTTATACCGCTCAGCCAGGGTAGAGGGGACTTGCCCCTGCAGGCAGGAGAATTCTACCACCTGGGTGTCCTGGGAGCTCTTATATGACACCAGCCAAAGTAGAGTGGACTTTCGCCCTTCCAGGGGGGAGACCCCTTCTACCTGGGTGTAGGTGGTAAGCTTGTATACCACCGCAGCCAGAATACAGGGTACTCACCTGTCAAGGCGAGAGACCACTCCTATCTGTGTGTCAGGTTAGCTTGTATACCGCCCCTTTAAGGCGGGAGACCCCTCCCACGTGGGTGTCAGGCGGAGCTCTTATACTGCCTCAGCCAGGGTAGATGGGACTCACACTTCCAGGGGTGAGACTCCTTCAACCAGTGTTTCCAAGGGAACAACTATACAGCCATGGGCAGGGTAGAGGGGACTCTACCCTCTAGGCTGGAGACTCCTCACACCTGGTTGACAGGGGAATTCCTATACAGCAGCAGACATGGTGGAGGGACTCACCCCTCCAGGCGGGAGAGTCCTGCCACCTGGGTGTGAGGGGGAGATCTTATACCACCACAGCCATGGTAGAGGGTACTTTCCCCTTCAGGCGGGAGACCCCTCCCATATGGGTGGTTGGGGAGCTCCTATACCACTGCAAGTGGGGTAAAGGGAACTCTACCCTCCAGATGGAAGACCCCTTCCATCTGAATGTCCTGGGGAGCTGCAATACTGCCACAGCAAGGTTAGAGGGAACACACTCCTGCAGGTGGTAGACCGTTCCCACCTGGGTGTACTAGGAACTCTTATATGGAAAGAGCTAAAGTAGAGGTTGTATACTGCCACATCCAGAGTAGAGGGGACTCATTGCTCCAGATGGGAGACCTTATACCCCTGCAGCCAGTGTAGAGGGGACTCGCCTCTCCAGTCGGGAGACCCCATATCCTGGGTGTCAGGGGGATCTCCTATACCACCAGAGCCAGGGTAGAGGGGACATGCACCTCCAGGCAGAAGACCCCTCCCACCTGGGTGTCAGGGAAAACTCATATACTGCTGTACCCTGGGTAGCAGTGACTCACACCTCCAGGTGGGAAACCCCTCCTACTGGGGTAGGAGGGGGCTCTTATACCCCCAAAGCCCAGGTTGAGTGGACCCGGCCCTTCAGGTGGGAGACGCTCCCACCTGGATTGGGTGGGGAGTGCCTATATCGCTGCATTGAGTGTAATGGGGACTAGCTCCTCCAGGCAGGAGACTCCACCCACCAGGCTGGCATGGGAAACTTTTAGACCACCTTTGACAGTGTAGAGGAGGCTTGCCCTTCCAGGCGGGAGACCCTCCAACCTGGTTGTCTTCTGGAGCTAATTTACCAACCCAGCCATGGTAGAAAGTATTTGCCCCTCCTTGCGAAAGACCCGTCCCACCAGAGTGTAAGTTGGACCTCATATACTGCCACAGACAGGATAGAGGGGACTCGTCCCTCCATGCAAGAGACACCTCCCACCTTGTTGTCTAGAGCAGCTTGTATACCTCCACAACCAGGGTAGAGGGGACTCGCTGCTCCAGTCGGGAGACCCCTTCCCACCTATGTGTCAGGAGGATATCGTATACTCCCACAGCAAGAGTGGAGGGGACTTGCTTTATGTGTCAGGAGGATATCATATACTGCCACAGCAAGTGTGGAGGGGACTTGCTCATCCAGGCAGGAGACCCCTCCCACCTGGGTGTGTGAGGGGGAGATATTGTATCACCACAGCAAGGGTAGAGGGGACTCACCCCTCCAGTTCGGAGACCTGTCCAACCTGGGTTTCATGGGGAGCTATTATACTGCTGCAGCCAGGGTAGAGGAGACTCGCTCCTCCAGGAGGGAGACTCCATCCACCTGAGTGTCCTGGGTAGCTCCTATACTGCTGAAGCCAGGGTAGAGGGGACTTGCAACTCTAGGTGGGAGAACCTCCCACCTGTGTGTCAGGAGGAGTTCTGATACTGCTGCAGCCAGGGTAGAGCAAACTTGCCCTTCCAGTCAGGAGACCTCTCTTACCTGGGTGTCTGGTTGAGCTCCTATAACTTTGCAGCCAGGGAAGAGGAAACTTGCACCTCCAATCGTGGAGCCCCTCCCACCTGGGTGTCTGGGGGAGCTTGATTACTTCAGCAGCCAGGGTAGAGGGGATTCGCCCCTTTCACCTGGGTGTCGGGGGGAGCTCCTATACTGGCAAAGCCAGGGTAGAGGGAACACACCATGCAGGCAGAAGACATTCCCTCCTGGGTGTACTGAGAGCTCTTATATAGCAAGAGCTAAGGTAGATGGGACTCGCCCTTCCAGGCAGAATACCCCTCCCAACTTTACATCAGCAGCCATGGTTCAGGGAACTGGCCCCTCCAAGGGAGAGATACATCCAACCTGGGTGTCAGGGAAAGCTAGTATACTACTGCAACCAGGATAGAGGTGACTTGCCCCTTCAGGTGGGAGACTCCTACCATCTTGGTATGGTGGGGGAGTTCCTATACCACAGCAGCCAGAATAGAGGGGACTCGCCCCTTAATGCAGGAGACCCATCCAACCTGGGTGTCTGGGATAGCTGGTACATCAGGCAGGGTAGAGGGAAGTCACCACTCTAGGTGGGAGACCACTCCCACCTGGGTATCAGGGGAACCTCTTTAACTGCTGCAGCAAGGGTAGAGGGGACTTGCCCTCCAGGCAGAAGAACCCTCCCACCTGGGTGTCAGATAGAACTCATATAGCCCAGCAGCTGGGATAGAGGCAACTCGCACCTTCAGGCAAGAAACACCTCCCACCTGGGAATTGGAGTAACTCCTATACAACCTTAGCCATGGTAGTGGGGACTGGCCCTCTCCAGGCGGAAGTCCCCTCCCACCTGGGTGTCAGGTGGAGCTCATATACCCCAGCAGCCAGGGTAAAGGTGACTCACACCGCCAGGTGAGAGACACTTCCCACCTGGGAATGCTGGTAACTCCTATACTGCCTTAGTCAGGGTAAAGGGGATTCGCCCCTCCAGGTGGAAGACACCTCCCACATGGGTGTCTGATGAGAGGGGGATCTTTTACACTTGCAGGTAGGGTAGCAGCAAATCACCTCTCCAAGCGGGAGACCCCTCCTTCCTGGGGGTAGGAGGGTGCACTTTTACCCTCACATCCAGGGTTGAGGGGACTCACTCCTTCAAGTGGGAAACCCTCCGACCTAGGTGTGGAGGTGGAGTTCCTATACCGCTGCAGCTAGGGTACTGGGGACTTGCCCTTTCAGGCAGGAGACCTCTCCTACCTGGGTGTCTGGGTGAGCTTGCATACCACTGCAGCCAGAGCAGAGTGGACTCACTTCTCCAGGAGGGAGATCTCTTCCACCTGGATGTCCTGGGGAGCTCCTATACTGTTGAAGCCAGGGTAGTAGGGACTTGAACCTATAGGGGGAGACTCTTCCCACCTGGATGTCAGGGGGTGTTCCTATACTGTTGCAGCCAGGGTAGGGTGGACTTGAACTTCCGCTTGGGAGACTCCTCCCATCTGGGTGTCAGGGGGAGTTCCTATACCATTGCAGCCAGGGTAGAGGGGACTCACATCTCCAGGCCCCATACCAACCCAACTGGGTGTCAGGGGAAGATCCTTTTCTTCCCCAGCCAGGTTAGAGGAGACTCGCCCCTCCAGGCGAAAGACACATCCAATTTGCTTGTCAGGGAAAGCTAGTATACCACTGCAGCCAGGGTAGAGGGAATCCAGCGGGAGACTCCTCCCATCTTGGTATGGGGCGGGAGCTAGTATACCACTGCAGCCAGGATAGAGAGGACTCGCCCCTCCAAGCAGGAGAGAGACCCATTTTACCAGGGTATCTGGGAGAGCTGGTACCCTGACACACCAGGGCAGAGGGGTGTCACCTCTCTAGGTGGGAGACCCCTCCAACTTGGGACTCAGGGGGTCTGGTGTACCCCAGCATCTAGGTTAGATGAAACTTTCACCTCCTGGTTAGAGACACCTCCCACCTGGGAATGAGGGTAACTCCTATACCGCCTTAGACAGGGTAGAGAGGACTCACCCCTCCAGGCAGAAGACCCCTCCCACTTGGGTATCAGGTGGACCTCATATACCCCAGCATCCAGGGTAGAAGCTACTGGCACCTCCAGGAGAGAGATACCTCCCACCTGGGAATGGAGGTAACTCCTATACCGCCTTAGCCAGGGTAGAGGGGACTCGCCCCTCCAGGCAGATAACCCCTCCCACAGGGGTGTCTGCTGAGGGGGTGCGTATAGAGCTGCAGCTGGGGATAGCAGCAACTCGCCCCTCCAGGCGGGATACCACTCTATCCTGGGCTTAGGAGGAGGCTCTTATATCCCCTGCAACCAGCGACTCGCCCCTTCAGGCAGAAGACCCTTCTATCTGGGTGTGGCGGGGGGAGCTCCTATTCTGCTGCAGCCAGGGTAGTAGGGACTCTCCCCTCCAGGCTGGAGATCCTTCCCACCTGGGTGTCACGGGGATCTTTTATACCCCCTTAGCCAGGGTAGAGGAGACTCAACTATCCAGGTGGGAGACCCCTCCAACCTGGCTGTTGTGGGGAGCTCATATACCACCACAGCCAGGGTAGAAAATACTTGCCTCTCCTGGCGGGAGAACCCTCACACTTGAGTGTCCATGAGAGTTTGACTATTGTACCAGACAGGGTATAGGGGACTCACCCCTACAAGTGGGATATCTCTCAAACCTGGGTGTTGGGGGTGCTCCTATACTGCCACAGCCAGGGAAGAGTAAACATGCCCCTTCAGGCAGATGACCTCTCCCACGTGGGTTCACTGGGAGCTCTTATATGGCAAGAGCTAAAGTAGGCAGGACTTGCTCTTCCCAGCTGGATATCCCTCCCACCTGGGTGTCAGGGGAGCTTGTATACCACCAAAGCCAGGGTAGAGGGGACTGGCCCCTCCAGGAAGGAGACCCCTTCCACCTGGGTGTCTTGGTGAGCTCCAATACCGCTGAAGCCAGGGTAGAGGGGAGTTCTACCTCTAGGCTGTAGAACTCATCCCACCAGGATGTCAGTGGGAGTTCCTGCACTGCTGCAGTCAACTTAGAGCAGACATGCCCTTCCATTCCGGAGACCCCCGCCTCCTGCCTGTCTGAATGAGCTCCTATTTCTCTGCAACAAGGAGAGAGGGGACTCGCCCCTCCAATGCGGAGACCTTTCACACCTGGGTGTCCAGGGAGGCTTGATTACTGCAGCAGCCAGGGTAGAGGGGACTTGCCCCTACAGGTGGGAGACCCCTCCCACCTGAGTGTCAGGGAAGAGGGAACACGCCTCTCCAGGTAGAAGACCCCTCCCACATGGATGTACTGGACCTCTTATATGGCAAGAACTAAATTAGAGGGGACTCGCCCTTCCAGGGGTGATACCCCTCCCACCTGGGTGTCCGGGGACCTTGTATACCGCGAAAGCCAGGGCAGAGGGGACTCCCCCTTCCACCTGGTTCTCTGAGGAATCTCATATACCCCTGAACCCAGTTTAGAGGGGTCACAACCCTCCAGTTGGGAGACCCAATAACCTGGGTGTCCGTGGGAGCTCCTATATAGTCAGAGACACAGGATAGGGGACTCGACCCTCCAGGGGGAAGATCTCTTCTACCAGGTTGTCAGGGAAGTTCATATACTGTCTCATGCAGGGTAGAGGGGACTACCACTGGAGGCGGAAGACCCCTTTCACCTGGGTTTAGGGGGGAGCTCCTTTACCACTGTAGTCAGGGTAGAGGGTCTCGCTTCTCCAGGTTAGAGACCACCCACCTGGGTGTGAGGGGGAGATCCTTTATTGCAGTAGCCAGGGTAGAGGGGACTCAACCCTCCAGATGAGAGACCCATCCAACCTGAGTGTCAAGAAAATCTAGTAAACCACTGCAGCCAGGGTAGAGGGGACTTGCCCCTTTAGGCTGGAGACCCCTCCCATCTGGGTATGCGTGGAGAGCTCCTATACCACAGCAGCCAGAATAGAGGGGACTCACCCCTCCAAGCAAGGGGACCCCTCCCATCTGCATGTCTGGGAGAGCTGGTTCACCTCCTCAGACAGGGTAGAGGGAAGTCACCCCTCTAGGCGGGAGACCCCTCTTACCTGGGTGTTAGGGGAAGTTCCTTAACCACTGTAGCCAGGGTAGAGAGGACTCTCCCCTCCTGGCTGAAGACTCCTCCCACCTGAGTGTCAGGTGGAGCTCATATACCTCAGCAGCCAGAGTAGAGGCAGCTTGAATGTCCAGGCAAGAAACACCTCCAAACTGGGAAAGGGATTAAATTCTATACCACCTTAGTCAGAGTACAGAGGACTCATCTGTCCAGGTGGAAGAACCCTCCCACCTAGGTGTCAGGTTCAGCTCATATACCCCAGCAGCCAGTGTAGAGGAGACTTGCACCTCCAGGCAAGAGACACCTCCAACCTGAGAATGGGGGTAACTCCTATACCGCCTTAGCCAGGGTAGAGGGGACTTGCCCCTCCAGGCGGACCCCTCCCACATGGGAGTCTGCAGGGGAGGGGGGTCGTATACAGGTGCAGCTTGGGTAGCAGCTACTCACTTCTCCTTGGGTAAGGAGAAGCTTTTATACCACCACAGCCAGGGATGAGTGGACTCTCCCCTTCAGACAGGAGACCCTCCCTCCTGGGTGTTGCAGGGAACTTGTATACCACCTTAGCCAGGGTAGAGGAGAGTCACCCATCCAGATGGGAGACCATTCCAACTGGGCTGTCAGTGGGAGCTCATATACCTCAACAGCCAATGAAGAAAGTACTTGCCCCTTCTGGCGGTAGACCCCTTCAATCAGGGTGTCAGAGGGAGCTCATATATTGCCACAGCCATGATAGAGGGGACTCCCACATCCAGGCGGGAGACCCCTCCCACCTGGGTGTCAGAGGGAGCTCTTATACAACCTCAGCCATGGAAGATAGTACATTCTTTTCAGGCGGGAGAACCCTCCCACTGGGTTGTTGGGGGAGAGCTCCTATACAGCCACAACCTGGGAAGACAAGACTCGCCCCTCCAAGCGGGAGACCCCTCCCACCTGGGTGTCGGGGGAGCTCCTATACCATTGCAGCCAGGGTAGAGCAGACTTGCCCTTCCAGTCGGGAGACCCCTCTCACCTGGGTGTCTGGGAGAGCGTGTGTAAAGCCACAGCCAGGGTAGAGGGGACTCATTGCTCCAGGAAGGAGACGGTTCCCATCTGGGTATCTGGGGGAGCTCCTATAGCCCCAAAGCCAGTGTAGAGGAAACTTGCTTCTCCATTCGGGCTACCCCATATCCTGGGTGTTGGGGGAGCTCCTATATAGCCAGAGCCAAAGGAGTGGGGATTCAACCCTTCAGTCAGAAGATCTCTTCTACCTGGTTGTCAGCAGAATTCAGATACTGCCATAGCAGGGTAGAGGTGCCTCGCTATTGGAGGCAGTAGACCCCTCCCACTTGGGTGTAGGGGGGACCTCCTATACCACTGCAGCCAGGGTAGAGGGGACTTGCCTCTGCAGGCCGGAGAAACCCTCCCACATGGATGTGTTGGGACCTCTTACATGGCAAGAACTAAAATAGAGGGGACTCGCACTTCCAGGTGGGATACCACTCCTACCTGGGTGTCAGGGGAGCTTGTATACCCCAAAAGCAAGGGTAGTGGGGACTCGTCTGTCCATGATAAAGACCACTCCCACCTGTGTGTATGGGGGGCACTTGTATACTGCCTTAGCCTGGGTAGAGAAGACTTGCCCCTCCAGGTGTGAGACCCTCCAACCTTGTTATGTGGTAGAGCATGTATACCGCCACAGCCAGGGGAGAGGGGTCTCTCCCCTCCAGGCATGAGGCCCATTTGTCTGTCAGGGGGTTCTTGTATACCACCAGAGCCAGGTACAGGAGACTGGCCCTTCCAGGAGGGAGACCCTCTTCCACCAGGAAGATCCTATAGCACAACAGCCAGAGTAGAGGGGACTTGCCCCTCCAGGCTGGAGACCCCTCCCACCTGGGTTTCTGGAGGAGCTCTTATTCTGTTGCAGCCAGTGTAAAGAGGACACGCCCCCTCCAGGAGAGAGAAGACTTCCACCTGGGTGTCCTGGGGAGCTGCTATACAGCTAAAGCCAGGGTGGAGGGAACTTGCACCTCTAGGTGGAAAACCCATCCCACCAGGATGTCAGGGGGAGTTTCTACACTGCTTCAGCCAGGGTACAGCAGACTTGCCCTTCCATTCAGGAGACCTCTCTCACCTGGGTGTCTGGGTGAGCTCCTATCCCTCCAGAGCAAGAGTAGAGGGGACTCGCCCCTCCAGTTGGGATACCCCTCCAACCTTGGTGTCAGGGGAGGCTTGATTAATGCAGCAGCCAGGATAGAGGTGACTTGCCCCTACAGGTGGGAGACCCCTCCTACCTGGGTGTCCAGGAAAGCTCCTATACTGCCACAGCCAAGGTAGAGGGAACACGCTCGTGCATGCAAAATACCCCTCCCATCTGGGTGTACTGGGACCTCTCATATGACAAGAGCTAAAGTAGAGATGACTCGCTCTTCCAGGCGGGGTATCCCTCCCACCTGCGTCTCAGGGGACCTTGTATACCTCCAAAATCAGGGTAGAAGGGACTCGCCCATCCATGCAGAAGACCACTCCCACCTGTGTGTAGTGGGGCACTTGTATATTGCCTTAGCCAGGGTGGAGAAGACTTGCCCAAACAGGCGGGTGACACTTCCACCTGGGTGTCAGTTGGAGGTCGTATACCCTGCAGCCAATGTAGAGGGTACTCGCCTTCCAGTTGGGAGACTCTGTAACCTGGGTGTTGTGGGGAGCTCCTATACTGCCAGAGCAAGTGTGAGGGGGTATTTAACCCTCCAGCTGGAAGATCCCTTTCACTTAGTTGTCAAGGGAGTTCATATACTGCCACAGGCAGAGTAGAGGGGATTTGCCACTAGAGGAAGGAGACCCTTCCCACCTGGGTGAAGGGGGGGATCTCCTATACCACTGCAGCCAGGGTAAAGATGACTTGCCTCTTCAGGCGGGAGACACCTCCCATCTTGGTATGGGAGAGAGCTTGCATACCACGAAAGCCAAAATAGAGGGGACTTGCCCCAACAAGCAGGACACCCCTCTCACCTGGGTGTCTGGGAGAGCTGGTAAACCCCTGCAACAGGGTAGAGGGAAGTCACCCTTCTAGTCAGGAGACCCCTCCAACCTGGGTGTCAGGGGGAGCCCCTTAACCGCTGAAGCCAGGGTAGAGGAGACTAACCCCTCCAGGCAGAAGACCCCACCCATCTGGGTGTCATGGGGAGTTCATTTACCCCAGCAGCCAGGGTAGAGGTTACTCATACTTCCAGGCGGGAGAACCCTCCCACCTGGGAATGGGGGTAACTCCTGTACTGCCTTAACCAGGGTAGAGGGGAGATGCCCCTTTAGGTGGGAGACCCATCCCATTTTGATATGTAGTGGGGAGCTTATATAACACAGGAGCCCAAATATAGGGGCCCTTCCAAACAAGAGGCCAGAATAGAGGGGCCCTTCCAAACAAGAGACTCCTTCAACATGGTTTCTGGGATAGCTGGTAAACCCCTGCAGACGGGGTAGAGGGAGGTCACCCTTCTAGATGGAATACCATACCTCTCCCACCTGGGTGTCAGGGGAAGCTCCTTAACCACTGCAGCCAGGGTAGACTGGACTCGCCCATCCAGGTGGAAGACCCCACCCACCTGGGTGTCAGGTGGAGCTCATATTCACCAGCAGCCAGGGTAGAGGCAACTCGTACCTCCAGGTGAGAAACACTTCCCACCTGGGAATGGGAGTAACTTCTATAACACCTTACCAGGGCAGAGGGGACTCACTCCTCCAGGCAGAAGACCCCATAACCTGGTTGTCAGGGGGAGCTCCTTTACCGCCAGAGTCAGGGGAGAGGGGACTCAACCCTCCAGGTGGAAGGTCACTTCCACCTGGTTGCCAGGGGAGTTCATATACTGCCACAGGCAGGATAGAGGGGACAAGCCACTCCAAGTAGGAGACCCCTCCCACCTGGATGTAGGGGAGAACTCCTATACCACTACAGCCAGGATCAAGGGGATTCACCTCTCCAGGCCAGACACCCTCCCACCTGGATATCATCCTTTACCACAGCAGCCAGGGTTGAGGGGACTCGCCCGTTCAGTTGGGATACCCGCCCAACTTGGTGTGTGTGGGGGAGCTCCTATACCACTGCAGCAAGGGTAGTGGGGACTCCTCCCTCCAATCAGGAGATCCCTCTCATCTGGGTATGGGGGAGCTCATATAATGCAGCAGCCAGAGTAAAGGGGACTCACCCCTCAATGCAGGATACCCCTCCCACATGAGTGAGGGGGAGGGAAGAGCTGCTATACCAGTAGAACCAGAGTAGAGCAGACTCGCCCCTCCAGGTGGAAGACTCCTCCCACCTGGGTGTCAAGGGGAGCTCCTATACCACTGTAGTCAGGGTATAGGGGACTTTCCCCTGTAGGCAGGAGACCCCTTCTACCTGGGTGTCCTGAGCGGGGGGGTTTCGTATACATCTGCAGGCAGAGTAGTAGGGACTTGAAACCCCAGGCAGAACACCACTTTCACTTGGTTGTCCAAGGGAGTGCCTATCCTGCAGCAGCCATGGTAGAGGGTACTCGCCCCTCCATTAAAGAGTCTCCTCCTACCTGGTGGTTTGGGGGAGATCCTGTACTGCCCCAGTCAGGAGAGAGGGGACTCGCTCCTCCAGGCAGGAGACTCCTCCCACCTGGGTTCAGTGAAAGCTAGTATACCACTGGAGCCAGGAAAAAGGGGACTCCCACTTTCAGGCGGGAGACACCTCCCATCTGCTAATGGGGGTGGGTCATATACCACAACAGCCATGGTAGAGGGGACTCACCAATCCATGCGGGAGAACCCTCCTACCTGGGTGACTGGGGGGAACTTCTATACTGCCTTAGCCAGAGTGGAGGTAACTCTCTCCTCCAGGTGGGAGACCCCTCCCATCTAGCTATGCAGGGGTGAGCTCATATATTGCTGCAGCCTGGATAGAGGGGACTCATTCCACTAGGCAGGAAACCCCTCAACACTGGTTGTCAGGGGAGCTCATATACCACCGCAAACAGGCTAGAGGGGACTCGCCATAAAGGGTGGGACACCCCTCCCAACTTGATGTAGGGAGGAGTTCCTGTACTGCCACAGCCAGGGTAGAGGGTACTCGCCACTCCAAGCTGGAGACCACTACCACCTGGATGCCAGAGGGAGCTCAAATACCGCCCCAGCCAGGAGAGGGGACTCGCCTGTTTTTGTGGGAGACCTCTCCCACCTGGGATACTGGGGGGAGCTCTTACACCACTGAAGCCAGAGTGGACTGTTCCCTCCAGGTGGGAGACCCCTCGCACCTGGGTGTCCCGGGCAGCTTGTATACCATATTAGCCAGGGTAGATTGGGCTTGCCCATCCAGACAGGAGATCTCTCCCACCTGGGTGTCAGGGAAAGCTCCTATACCTCAGCAGCCAGGGTAACAGGGATTTGCCTCATTAGGCGGGAGACTCCTCCCACCTGGGAATCCTGGGGCGGGGCAGGGGCTCCTTTGCAGCTGCAGGCAGGGTAGCAGAGACTCATCCCCCATGGCAGAAGACCACTTTCACCTGGGTGTCCGGGAGCTCCTATCCTGCTGTAGCCATGGTAGATGGGACTGGCCCCTCCCGGCAAGAGACCCATAACACCTGATTTTCAGGGTAGAGTTCATATACCTCCACAGCCAAGGTAGAGGGGACTCAACCCTCTAGGCCAGTGACCCTCCTACCTGGGTGTATGGGGGAGCTCCTATACCTCTGCAGCTGGGGTAGAGGGGACTCATCCCTTCAGGCCAGAGACCCTCTGACCTGGGTTTCAGGGAAGTTGCTTAACTGCAACAGCCAGTGTAGAGGGAATGCATGCCTCCAGGAGGGAGGTCCCTCCCACCTGGGTGTCAGGGAAAGATAGTATACCCCTTTAGCCAGGGAAAAGGGGACTTGCCCCTCCAGGCGGGAGACCTCCTCCCTCCTGGGTGTCACAGGGAGCTTGTATACAACCTTATTTTTAAGATATGTTACCAACTGGGCTCCATGGTAACAACTGGCAGGGAGAGGAAAATGGGGAAAAGAATCTCTCCCTACTCAGGTGTTGTCCTTGAAGAGCTAACATGCCCAAAACAGTGAAAGAAAAAGCTGCTTTTATGTGAACTTCTGCAGACTGTGAAATTCTGAGCCTCTCCCCTTACATGCTGGGTATAAAATTCTGAAAGTGCCTGAAATCGGGGATTGATTGATTACAGCAAAATCTGTGCCCTCTCACCCTGGCTGCAGCCAAATAAAATTGTTTCCTGTTATGTTCAGTGTCTTGCGTCACTTGACCCTACAACAATACTGACTTCCCCCTGCTGGTTCCCCTGCCTTCCTTCCCAAATCTTGTCCAGTGTCCTGAGCCCCCTGCCCAAGCCCTGGCCCTTGGCTCTCCGTTCCATGGCCTGGCTCCTAGCTTGAGCTTCTTGTGTCCATTCTTCCTCTGAGATTTTCTCATCTTTGTCTGTGGGCCCCTCACTGGGGCCACTTCCCTGCTACCCTTGGCTTCCTTGTACTGCAGTACCATATTGCAATCCCACCTTCCTGTCCCTGTCCTTCCCTGCTCTTTCCTGGCCTGGGCCCTCCACTAGGTCCCTTACCTGGGCTCCTTGATGGGGTCCTGGCCCACACTCCACTCCCACCAATCCTGTGGCCCTTTAGGCTGTGCCCTCCTTAGGCCCTCCTGTAGTTTCTGTCTCTACCAGGCCCGCTTTCCTGATCCACTTCCCAGGATGCTCACAAGGGCCAGGGGACTTGACCTGGCCACTTGCCCCTGCAGGCTTCCTTTGGGAAGTAGCCCTGCCCTTTTGCTAGATCATTTGGCCTTCCTCACCCAGGGCCCTGCTCCAGAACCCTGACTCTGCAGAGAATCTGGGCCTTCAGCCTTTATCCGCCTGTGCCACCCACTCCCCTTTCTCCCCTCTCTCACCTCCCATCCATGTCCCTATTCATTCATCTAACCCCAGGTGCTAGCATTTGGCTCTTCATTACTGGACCCACTTCCTTGTTTGAGCCCCTGGCTGTCCTTCTCAAGGACCCTTTCCCTTCCCTTGTTTTCAGGCCTCTTTTTACAGACTCTATCCTGTGCCTTCCCTCTGTTCCACAGGTGCTATGGTATCCTGGCACTGCCAGGACCCTTCACTTTTCCTTCTTCTCCCTAGCCTGATCTCCTGGAAAGGTTCCTGGCTGCCAACCATTCACCCAAAAAACCTCCATATGCCAGGTATCCCCTCACAGTGGCCTCATTTGGTACAGGTCCCTCTCTGAGGATCTACTCACTTGGGCAGAGGAGCCAAATTGGCTGGCCTCTGCACCCTTAAGGTTCCCTATAGGAAACTAAGCCTTGCCTCTTGCCTGAGTCCCCTTTGCTGCCTGCACTTTGAGGCCTAGCAATTAACATGTGACTTGCTCCAACTCAGACCTGAGAGATCCCCTCCCTTCCCTCTCCTGCCCTCTTGCCATGCATGCTGCCCCTACCCCAACCCAGCCCTCCCTAACCCTGACGCTTTGTGCTTCAGTCCCCAGGCCTGGGCAGTCACATGAGCCCCTGACAGTGTTCCTCATGTCACTTGGTTTAGAATGAAGTCTCTGTCTGTCGTGTCTGATCTGGGGTCTTGGGACTGCAAGCTTGCTCCCCTATGTGCCTGTTACACTTGTCTCTGTCTCCTGGTCCTTGTAAAGCCCTTCCTCCCTTTCTCCTCATGCTTTCCACTGGTGCTTGCAGGTCTTCATCCATGGTCAGACATGTGGGTCCTTTTCCTGGGCACCTGGCTTGGGTCCTGGAACTTGACCCCTCACGCACCCACCAAGACCCCCCACTCTGCCCTCTCCTCACCCTCCTTGTGGCCCCCTTCACTTGCCAGGCCTACTTTGCCAGGTCCCTGTCCCTGAATTCTCATCTGTGCCAGGGTGCCTTATGGGAAATGGAGTCTTTTCCCTTGCCTGGGCCCCTTGCTCTCTCTAAGCTTTGGTCGTGCACCTGGAACACAGACACCTGACATTTACCCTGGGCCAGAAACCTACCTGTGACCTGCGGGATCCCTGGCCATCCCTTCAAAGTCTTGTCCACTGTCCTGAGACCCCTGAACAAGCCCTGGCAATTGGCTTTCCATTCCATGGCCTGCCTCCTCACTTGAGCCGCTGGATACCCTTCTTGCTCCATGCTTCCTTGTGCTAGAACTGCGGGCCTAGCTTGGGCCAGTACCCTGCTCCCCTTGGTTTCCCTGAACCTCAGAACTCTATTGTCATCCACCTTCCTGGCCCCACCCTTCACTACCCTTTCCTGGCCTGGGCCTTCCTGTTGGTCCTTAGGGTTGGCTCCTTTTGGGAGTCTTGGCTCGCACCTCATTAACACCCTTCCTCTGGCATTTCATGCTGTAACCTTCTTCATCACTCCTGTTGTCCCTGTCTCTGCTGGGACCTTTTTCAAGATCCCTTTCCCAGGATGCTCACCAGGTACAGGGGACTGGAAATGGGCATTTGGCCGTGTGGGCTCCCTTTGGGAAAACATAGCTGTGCACCTTGCTTGGGCCCTTTGGACTCTCTCACCCAGGGTCCTCGATCCTGACACCCAGCAGTGAACCTAGGTCTTGAGCCCTCCTCTTGCTTCACCACCAAATACCCTTGCTTCCCTTTCTCCACAACCTAGCCCTGTGTTTTCATGAGTCCCAGGACCAGGTCCTGGTACTTGGCTCCCCATTCCTGGGCCTGGCTCCTTGCTGGAATTCCCAGTCACCCTTCTCCAGGACCCTGTCCCTGTTTTTTGATTTCAGGCCCCATGCTTGTCCCCCCTCCTATGCCTCCTCTCTGTTCCCCTTTTACTGTTGTATTTTGTCATTGTCAGGACCCTCTCCTTCCGCTGCTTAACCCTAGCCTGATCTGCTCCAATTGTTGCTGGCTCCCCATTGACACCGCCCCAATCTTGGACCAAAGGTATCCTTCATATTGCCCTCCTTTGGTCCTGGTCTCTCTCTGAGGATCTACTCAGCTGGGGAAGAGGAGTGGAATTGGGCCCTGAAGGATCACTATGGGAAACATAGCCCTGCCCCTCTCCTGGGCCCTGTTTGCTGCCCAAACTTGGCAACTGGTAGTGGACTTGGTCCTAGTGATGACCTTGTTCTGGGAAATCCCCTGCCTTCCCTCTCCTGCCCTCTAGCCTTGCAAGCTGCCCCTAAGACAACCTAGCCCTTCCTCACCCTAACCCTTCACCCTACAATCCCCTGGCTTGTCTGCCAGCCTGAGCTCCTTATCTGTTACTGGGGTTGCGTTTCTTTCTGTGACATCTCTTCCTGTGGTGTCTGACCTGTGCACCCCTTGATTTGGCCTCATTGCTAGCTCCCCTCTGTGCCCTTTGTGTAGCCATCTGTCTCTTCATCCTAGCGCCGATCCTACCTCTTCTTCCCCTAGTGGTTTTCCTGGAGCAGAGGCCTCCTGATCATTGGGTCCCTAATATCTTTGGGTGGGGTCCGTCCCTTTCCTGGGCTCTTTTCTTGGGTCCTGACTCTTGCACCTCTCTGCACTCACCGTGACCCCCCACTGTGCCCTCACTTATGATCCTCATCTGGGCCAAGGCGCCTTACAGGAAACAGAACACTGACCCTTGACTGGGATACTTGCTCTCCCTAGGCCCTTGGGAAACACCAGGAACCCTGAGACCTGGCAGTCACGCTGTGCCTCGAGCCTTCCTCCCCACTGCTTGATCCCCTGCCTTACCTCCACAGCACTGTCCACTTTCCTGAGCCCCATGCCTCAGTGCTGGCCCTTGGCTCTCCATTCCCTGGACTGGCTACTCTCTTGAGCCTCTGGGAGTCCTTCTACCTCCATGCTTCTCTGGGCTTGAACTGTAGGCCTTTCTGGGGCCGCTTCCCCACTCCTCTTGGCTTCCCTGCTACTCACAACCCTACTGCAGACCCTGCCTGCATGGCCCCACCCTTCCCTGCTCTCCCCTAGCTTGGGCACTCCTCTAGGTCCCTAGCCTGGTCTCCTTTCTGCTTTCCTGGCCCACACCCCACAAATACCCTTCTTCCAGAACTCCACGCTATGCCCTCCTTCAGCCCTCCTCTTGTCCTTGTCTCTGCTGGGCTTCTTTTCCAGATCCCTTTCCCAAGATGCTCACCAGAGTCAGGGGATAGAATGCAGATGTTTGGCCCTGTGGTCTTCCTTTGGGAAAAGGTAGCAGTACCACTTGCCTGGGGGCTTTGGCCTCCTGCAGCCTGGGGCCTGCTTGTCAATCCTGATAATCTGCAGTGAATCTAGGCTTTGAGCCCTCCTCTCCCTGTGCCACTCATTCCCCTTCCTCCCCTTCCTCTCCATATAGTGCCACAGCCAGGAGAGCGGGGACTCGCCTTTCCAGATGGGAGACCACTCCCACCTCTTTGTAGGGGGAGCTGCTAAATCCCAGCATCCAGGGTAGAGAGGACTTTCTCTTCCATGCAGGAGACCCCTCCTACCTCAGTGTAGGGGGAAGCTCCTATACTGCTGCAGGGGTGGGGGTGTTGGAAGCTCCTATACCGCTGCAGGCAGGGTACAGGGCACTCACCACTATAGGCGGGAGACCCCTCACATCTGGGGGTTGGGGGGAGCTCAAATACTCCACAGCCAGGGTAAAGGTGACTCGCCCTCCAGGTGGGAGACCCCACCCACCTAGGTTTTGGGAGGAGCTCATATATTACCACAGCCAGGGTAGAAGATATTCGCACTTCCAGTCCCCTCTACCCTGGCTAACTTGGTATACAGCTCCCTGCAACACACAGGTGTGAGGGGTCTCCTTCCTGGAGGAGTGAATCTGGTCTACCCTGGCTAGGGCTGTATATGAGACCCCCAATGAACACGTAGGTGGGTGGGGTCTCCAGAGGTGTGAGTTTCCTCTACCTTGGCTGCGGAGGTATACTAGATCCCTCCAACACCCAGTTGAGAGGCGTCTCCAGCCTGGAGGTGCGAGTCCCCTGTACCCTGGCTGCAGCTGTATAAGAGCTACCTTTAACAGCCAGGTGGCTTTTCTGCGTCTATTGAGATGATCATATGGTTCTTATCTTTAAGTCTATTGATGTGGTGAATAACATTTATTGATTTCCGTATATTGAAACATCCTTGCATCCCAGGGATGAATCCTACTTGATCATGGTGCACATTTTTTTGATGTGCCTTTGTATCTGATTCGCCAGGATTTTATTGAGGATTTTTGCATCTAGGTTCATCAGAGATATTGGTCTGTAGTTTTCTTTCTTTGAGGTGTCTTTGTCTGGTTTCGGAATCAGGGTGATGTTGGCCTCATAGAATGAATTTGGCAGAGCTCCCTGTTTTTCTATTTCCTGAAATAACTTGAAAAGTATTGGTATTAATTCTTCCTTAAAGGGCTGGGGATGTGGCTCAAGCGGTAGCGCGCTCGCCTGGCATGCGTGCGGCCTGGGTTCGATCCTCAGCACCACATAGAAACAGAGATGTTGTGTCTGCCAAAAACTAAAAAAAATAAATGTTAAAATTCTCTCTCTCTCACTCTCTCTCTCTCTCTCTTAAAAAAAAATTCTCCCTTAAAGGTTTTGTAAAACTCCACTGTATACCCATCCGGTCCTGGGCTTTTCTTGGTTGGAAGTCTTTTGATTGCTTCTTCTATTTCATCTATTGATATTGGTCTGTTTAAGTTGTGAGTATCCTCCTGACTCAGTCTGGGCAAATCATATGACTTAAGGAATTTATCGATGTCTTCACTATCTTCTATTTTATTGGAATATAGGTTTCCAAAATAATTTCTAATTTTCTTCTGTATTTCGGTAGCGTCTGTTTTGATATTGCCTTTTTCATCCCGTATGTTAGTAATATGAGTTCTCTCTTTTCTTCTCTTCGTTAGCATGGCTAAGGGTCTGTCGATCTTATTTATTTTTTCAAAGAACCAACTTTTAGTTTTGTTAATTTTTTTCAATAGTTTCTTTTGTTTCAATTTCGTTGATCATCTCAATAGATACAGAAAAAGCATTCGACAAAGTACAGCATCCCTTTATGTTCAAAACATAGGGATAACAGGAACTTACCTCGACATTGTAAATGCTATCTATGCTAAGCCTCAGGCTAGCATCATTCTCAATGGAGAAAAATTGAAAGCATTCCCCCTAAAATCTGGAACAATACAGGGATGCCCTCTATCACCACTTCTATTCAATATAGTTCTCGAAACACTGGCCAGAGCAATTAGACAGACAAAAGAAATTAAAGGCATAAAAATAGGAAAGGAAGAACTTAAATTATCACTATTTGCAGGTGACATGATTCTATACCTAGAAGACCCAAAAGGGTCTACAAAAAAACTACTAGAACTAATAAATGAATTCAGCAAAGTGGCAGGATATAAAATCAACACGCATAAATCAAAGGCATTTCTGTATATCAGCGACAAAACTTCTGAAACAAAAATGAGGAAAAACACTCCATTAACAATATCCTCAAAAAAAATAAAATACTTGGGAATCAACCTAACAAAAGAGGTGAAAGATTTATACAATGAAAACTACAAAACCCTAAAAAGAGAGGTAGAAGAAGATCTTAGAAGATGGAAAAATATACCCTGTTCATGGATAGGCAGAACTAACATCATCAAAATGGCGATATTACCAATGCCAATCAAAATCCCAACGGCATTTCTTGTAGAAATAGATAAAGCAATCATGAAATTCATATGGAAAAATAAAAGGCCCAGAATAGCAAAATCAATTCTAAGCAGGAAGTGTGAATCAGGCGATATAGCGATACCAGATTTAAAACTATATTACAGAGCAATAGTAACAAAAACAGCATGGTACTGGTACCAAAACAGGAGGGTGGACCAATGGTACAGAATAGAGGACACAGAGACTAATCCACAAAGCTACAACTATCTTATATTTGATAAAGGAGCTAAAAGCATGCAATGGAGGGAGGATAGCATCTTCAACAAATGGTGCTGGGAAAACTGGAAATCCATATGCAACAAAATGAAACTGAATCCCCTCCTCTCGCCATGCACAAAAGTTAACTCAAAGTGGATCAAGGAGCTAGATATCAAATCAGAGACTCTGCGTCTGATAGAAGAAAAAGTTGGCTCCGATCTACATATTGTAGGGTCGGGCTCCAAATTCCTTAATAGGACACCCATAGCACAAAAGTTGATAACAAAAATCAACAAATGGGACTTACTTAAACTGAAAAGTTTTCTCTCAGCAAGAGAAACAATAAAAGAGGTAAATAGGGAGCCTACATCATGGGAACAAATTTTTACTCCTCACACTTCAGATAGAGCCCTAATATCCAGAGTATACAAAGAACTCAAAAAATTAAACAATAAGAAAACAAATAACCCAATCAACAAATGGGCCAAGGACCTGAACAGACACTTCTCAGAGGAGGACATACAATCAATCAACAAGTACATGAAAAAATGCTCACCATCTCTAGCAGTCAGAGAAATGCAAATCAAAACCACCCTAAGATACCATCTCACTCCAGTAAGATTGGCAGCCATTATGAAGTCAAACAACAACAAGTGCTGGAGAGGATGTGGGGAAAAGGGTACTCTTGTACATTGCTGGTGGGACTGCAAACTGGTGCGGCCAATCTGGAAAGCAGTATGGAGATTCCTGGGAAAGCTGGGAATGGAACCACCATTTGACCCAGCTATTGCCCTTCTTGGACTTTTCCCTGAAGACCTTAAAAGAGCGTACTACAGGGATACTGCTACATCGATGTTCATAGCAGCACAATTCACAATTGCTAGACTGTGGAACCAACCCAGATGCCCTTCAATAGATGAATGGATAAAAAAAATGTGGCATTTATACACCATGGAGTATTACGCAGCACTAAAAAATGACAAAATCATAGAATTTGCAGGGAAATGGATGGCACTAGAGCAGATTATGCTTAGTGAAGCTAGCCAATCCCTAAAAAACAAATACCAAATGTCTTCTTTGATATAATGAGAGCAACTAAGAACAGAGCAGGGAGGAAGAGCAGGAAGAAAAGATTAACATTAAACAGATACATGAGGTGGGATGGAAAGGGAGAGAAAAGGGAAATTGCATGGTAATGGAGGGAGACCCTCATTGTTATACAAAATTACATATAAGAGGTTGTGAGGGGAATGGGAAAATAAACAAGGAGAGAAATGAATTACAGTGGATGGGGTAGAGAGAGAAGATGGGAGGGGAGGGAGGGGGGGTAGTAGAGGATAGGAAAGGTAGCAGAATACAACAGTTACTAATAGGGCATTATGTAAAAATGTGGATGTGTAACCGATGTGATTCTGCAATCTGTATTTGGGGTAAAATTGGGAGTTCATAACCAACTTGAATCTAATGTATGAAATATGATATGTCAACAGCTTTGTAATGTTTTGAACAGCCAAAAAAAAAAAAAAAAACAGCCAGGTGGGATGGATCTCCCAACTGAAGTGGCATATACCCTATACCCTGGCTTCGATGGTATAGATGCTCCCCCGTGACACTCTGGTGGAAGGGGTCTCTCGCCTGGAGTGGCAAGTCCTCTCTACACTGGCTAAAGTGGTATACAAGCTCCTGATGACACCCTGGTGGGAGGGGTTTCCTGAGTAGAGCGGGGAGTCCCCACTTCCCTGGCTGTAGTGGTATAAGAGCTCCCCCCCCCACACACAGATGGCAGGGGTCTCTTGCCTGGAATGCTGAGTTCTCTCTTCCCAGCCTCTGCTGGTATATGAGATCCCCTGAAAACTAGGGTTTAGGGGTGTCCCTCCTAGTAGGTGAGTCCCCTCTCTCCTGACTAGAACACTATATGAGACACCCCTCATAGCAAGATGGGAGGGGACTCATGCTTGGAGGAGAGTACCCTGCATCCTGGCTAATGCAGTATAGAAGCTCCAGGACACGCAGGAGGGAAAGGTCTCCAGCCTGGAGGTGCAAGTCACCTCTACCCTGGCTAAGGTGGTATAAAAGCTCCCTGTGACACCCAGGTGGGAGGGGTCTCCCAAATGAAGGATTGAGTCCCCTTTGCCCTGGCTGAAGTAGTGTACTACCTTTCCATGACACCCAGGAGGGAGGGGTCTGCCACCTGGAGGCATGAGGTCTCTCTACATTGGCTGTGGCAGTAAAGGAGTTCCCCCAACACCCAGGTGGGAGGGTCTCTGGCCTGGAGGGGCTAGTCCCCTCTACCCTTGCTGCAGCGGTATAGGTGCTCCCACATACACCTAGGTGGGAGGGGCTCTGGCCTAGAGGGATGAGAACCCTCTAACTTGGCTGCTAAGGTATAAGAACTCCCCGGACAATCCGGTGGGATGGGTCTTTCTCCTGAAGAGGCCAGTCCCATCTACCGTGGCTACAGCAGGATAGGAGCTCCCCTGATACCCAAGTGAAAGTGGTCTTCCACTATCGGGGAAGAGTCCCTGCTACCCTGCCTCCAGCTGCATAGGAGCTCCCCCCAGGACACCCAGGTGGGAGGGGACTCTTGCCTTGAGAGGCAAGTCTCCTCTCCCCTGCCTGGGGTGATATATGAACTTCCTCCGACAACCAGGTTGGATGCGTTTCCTGCCTGGAGGAGAGAATTTCTGTACCCTGGCTGCTGTGGTATAGGAACTTTCCCTAACACTCAGGTGGGAGAGATCTCCCGTCAGGAGGGGCAAGCCTACTCTACACTGGCTAAGGTGGTATACAAGCTCCTCATGATACCCAGGTGGGAGGAGTCTCCTTCCTTGAAGGCGAGTCCCCTCTCCCCTGGCTGGGGCGGTATATGAGCTCCCTAAAACACAGGGTGGGAGGGGTCTCTGCCTGGGGTGGTGAATCCCTGGTACCCTGGCTGCTGCGGTAGAGGAGCTGTCCCTGAGTCCCAGATGAGATAGATCTCCTGTCTGGAGGGGCAAGTCAACTCTACCCTGTCTAAGGTGGTATACAAGCTCTCTGAGACACCCAGGTGGGAGGGGTCTCCCGCCTTCGGGGGTGAAACCCTCTGCCCTGACTGCGGTGGTATAGGAGCTCCTCCCAACACCCTGGTGGGAGGAGTCTCCCAACTGGAGGGGCGAGTCCCCTTTATTCTGACTGCAGAGTTATAAGAGCTCTCCCGACACCAAGGTTGGAGGGGTATGTCTCCTGGAGGGGCACGTCTCTCCTATCCTGGCTGCTGAGGTATATGAGCCTCCGAAGCCAACACCCAATTGGGAAGGGTCTCCTGCCTATAGTGGTGAGTCTATTCTATCCTGGATGTGGCAGTGTAGGAACTGCCCTGACACCCACGTTAGAGTGGTCTCTTGACTGGAGGGGTGAGTCCCCTCCACACTGGCTGCAGCAGTAAAGGAAGTCGCCCTGAACAACCAGGAAGGAGGGGTTTCCCACCTGGAAGGACAATTCCCCTCAATCCTAGCTGCAGTGATATAGGAGCTCCCCCGCCCCCCACGACACCCAGTTGGGAGGGGGTCTCCTGCCTGGAGCAGCCAGTCCCTTGTACCATAGATGAGGTTGTATAGAAGCTAACCCAGATGCCCAGGTGGGAGTGGTCTCCCGCCTGGTGGGGCATTCTCCTCTACTTTGGCTGGTGCCATATAAGAGCTCCCAGGACACCCAGATGGGAGGGGTCTCCCGCCTGCATGGCAAATCTCCTCACCCTGGCTGTGGCAGTATGTGAGCTCCCCCTGACACCCAGGAGGGAGGAGTCTCCTGCCTTGAGTGGCGAGTCTCCTCTCCTTTGGATGGGGGCATATAAGACATTCCTGAACACCCTGATGGGAGGGGTCTTCCTGGCTGTGGCGGTATTCAAGCTTCCCTGGGACAACCAGGCAGAAAGGGTCTCTCGCCTGGATCAACAAGTCCCCTGTACCCTGGCTTTGGTGATATACAAACTCCCCCAGAAAACCAGGTGGGAAGGGTCTCCCACAAGGAGGGGCAATTCCCCTCTACCCTGGATAAGGTGATACACAATTTCCCCCTGACACACAGGTGGGAGAAGTCTCCCGCCTGGAGAGGCCTGACCCCTGTACTTTGGCTGGTTTCCTATAAAAGTTTCCTTTGACAACCAGGTGAGAGAGGTCTCCTGCCTTCAGTGGTGAGTCCCCTCTACCTGGATGTGACTGTGGCTCTGTATGAGCTACCCAAGACATCCAAGTGGGAGGGGTCTCTCTCATGAAGGGGCCAGTCCCCTCTATTCTGGCTGAGGTGGTATAGGATCTCCCCGCTACACCCAGGTTAGAAGGGTCTCTTGATTGGAAGGGCGAGTACCCTTTACCCTGGAAGTGGTAGTATTCAAGCTTCCCCCCACACCCAGGTGGGAGGAGTCTCCCACCTGGAATGGCAGTCCCCTCTCCCCTGGCTGTGGCAGGATACAAGCTCCCCTGATACCTAGGTAAGAGGGATCTCTGGCCTGGAGCAACAAGTCCTCTCTACCCTGGCTGCAGCAGTATACAAGCTACCTCAGACACCCAGGTGGGAGGGATCTCCTGCATGGGGGGGCAAGTCTCCTCCACCATGTCTACGGCTGTATACAAGCTCACCCTACCTCAAAGCACAGATGAGAAGGATATTTCTCCTGCATGGGCGAGTTGCCTCTACCCTGGCTGCGTGGTATAGGAGCTTCCCCCACACCCAGGTTAGAGGGTTCACTTAACTGGAAGGGCAAGTCCCCTTTACCCTGGCTTCAGCAGGATTGGAGCTTCCCCTGACATACACGTGTGAGGGGTCTCCCGCCTGGAAGGACAATTCCCCTCTACTTTGTTTGGTGCCCTATCAGGGCTCCCTGGACACCCAGGTGGGAGGGATCTTTCACCTACAGGGGCAAACCCCTCTACCCTGGCTGTCGCAGTATAAGAGCTCCCCAGACAACCTGGTGGGAGGGGTCTCTCTCCTGGAGGGGTGAGTCTCTGCTACCCTGGCTGCAGCAGTATAAGAGCCCCCCCCCACACACACACACACACACAGGAAGGAGGGTTCTCCCACTTGGAGAAGTGAGTGGCCTCTATCATGGTTGATGGGGTATATGATCTCCCATGAATCCCAGGTGGAAGGGGTCCCCCGCCTCAATGGGCAAGTTCCCTCTACCATAGCATTGGAGGTATATGAGCTTCACATGACACCCATGTGAAATGGGTCTTCCATCTGGAGGGGTGAGTATGCTTTACCTGGCTGCAGCAGTATACAAGCTTCCCCTCACAAGCAGGTGGGAGTGGTCTCCTGCCTTCTGTGGTGAGTCTCCTATACCCTGGATGCAGCAGTTTATGAGCTCCCCCAGACACCCAGGAGGGGAAGGGTCTCTCGTCTGGAGGGGAGAGTCCCTGCTACCCTGGCTGCCAAGGTATACAAGCCCCCTCTGACACCCAGGTGGGAAGGGTCTCCCACTTAGACTCGTGAGTCCTCTCTACCCTGGATGGGGCAGTATAGGAGCTCCCCCGACACACAGGTGTGTTTCTTGACTGGAGGGGTGGGTCACTTCTACCTTGGCTGCACATGTATAGGAGCTCCCCCCACCATACCCAGGTGGGAGGGTATCCTGCCTGGAGGGGCTAGTTCCCTCTCCCCTGGCTTTGAAGATATAAGAACTCCTTCTGACTCTCAGGTGGGAGGGGTCTCCTGCCTGGAAGGACGAGTGCCCAGTACCCTGGCTTCAGTGGTATAGGAGCTCTCCCGGACACCCAGGTGGAAAGGGTCTCCCGCTCAGGTTGGAAGAGTCCCCTCTAACATGGCTTTGTTAGTATAAGAGCTCCCCCGACACACAGGTGGGAAGGGTCTCCCTCCTGGAGTGGAGAGTCTACTCTCCTTTGGCTGCAGTGGTGTACAAGCTCCCACTGGATACCCAGGTGGGATAGGTTTCACGACTGGAGGTAGGAGTCCCCTCTACCCTGGCTATGGCAATATGTGAGCTCCCCAGGACATCCATGTGTCAGGGGTCTCCCACCTAGATGGGTAAGTCCCCTCTCCCCTGGCTGTGGAGCTATATGAGCTCCCTCTGACACCAAGGTGGGAGGGGTATCTTTACTGGAGTAGTGAGTCACCTCTACCCTGGTTTGGCCAAATTCAAGCTTACCCTGACACCCAGGTGGAAGGCTTTTCACTTCTGGACAGGCGAGTTCCCATTTTGTTGCTGCAGTGGTATAGGAGCTCCACTGGACACACACTTGGGAGGAGTCTCCCACATGGAGGGCAAGTCCCCTCTACCCTGACTGTGATGGTATACAAGCTCCCCCCTGAAACCCTGGTGGAAGGGGTCTCTCATCTGCAGTGGTGAACCCCTCTACCCTGGCTTTGGTAGTATAGGAGCTTCCCCTAACACCCCGGGTGGAGGGGTCTCCTGCCTAGAGTGGTGAGTCCCCTCTACCCTGACTTTGGCAGTGTGTAAGCTCCCCCAGACACCCAGGTGGGATGAGTCTTCAGCATGGAGCAGCGAGTGCCCTCTATTCAGGCTGAGGTGGTATAGGATCTCCTCCCAACACATAGGGTACAGGGGTCTCTTGACTGGAAGGCCAAGTCCCCTATTCCCTGTCTGCAGCAGTCTTCGAGTTCCTCTGGACACACAGGTGGTATGGGTCTCCCCCTCAAAGGGGCAAGTCACCTCTCCTTGGCTGCAGCAATATAGGAGCTTTCCCAACATCCAGGTGGGAAGGGTCCTACAACTGGTGTGAGGAATCCCCTCTACACTGGCTGAGCGGGTATACCAGCGACTTGAGAAACCCAGGTTGGAGGGGTCTCCTGCCTGGAGGGGCGAGTCCCCTCTATTCTGGCTGCTGTGTTATACGAGATTCCCCCCTATACCCAGATGGGAGGGGTCTCCAGCCTGATGGGCGAGTCCCCTCTACCCTGGCTGCAGTAGTATACTAGCTTTCCCTGACACCCAGGTTGGATGGGGCTCTCACTTGGAGGGGCGAGTCCCTTCTACTCTGGCTGCTTGGGTATAGGATCTCCCCCTGACACCTAGGTGGGAGGGTCTCCAGCCTGGAGAGGGGAGTCCCTTCTACCCTGGCTGCAGTGGTATAGAAGCTTCCCTCAACACCCAGGTGGGAGGGGTCTCCCGCCTAGAGCAATGAGTCCCCTCTACCCTGGCTGTGGCTGTATACAAGCTCTCCCAGACACCCAGGTAGGACGGGTCTCCCGCATGGAGGGGCAAGTCCCCACTACCCTGGCTGGAGCAGTATATGAGCTGCCCACAAACACTCAGATGGGAGCGTCTCCTGCCTGAAAGGGCGAGTCTCCTCAATCCTAGCTGCAAGGGTATAAGAGCCCACTCTTACCCCCAGGAGGGAGGGGTCTCTCCCTTGGAGGAGAGAGTTGTTCCTTCCCCAGCTGCAGCTGTATATGAAACCCACCTCACCAGATATCCATGTGGGATGGGTCTTTCACCTGGAGGGGCACGTCCCTTCTACCCTGGCTAAGGCTGTATAGGAGTTTTCCCCATTCCCAGTTGTGAGGTGTCTCTTGCCTGCTGTGCAAGTCACCTATAACCTGGCTGCTGAGGTATATGAGCTCCATCTGACACCCAGGTGGGTGGGGTATCCCGCCTGGATGGGTTAGTCCCCTCTATTCTGGCTGAGGTGGTATAGGATCTTGCCATATAAGAGCTCCCAGTACACCCAGATGGGAAGGGCTTCTGCCTGGAGGGGAGTGTTCCCTCTACCCTGCTGTGGCAGTAGAGGAATTCCCCACACACACATACACCCATGTGGGAGAGGTCTCCTGCCTGTAGGGGAGAGTCTCCTCTACCCTGACTGCTGCAGTATCAAGCTCCCCCGACACCCATGGGGAGGGGTCTCCTGATTGAAGGGGCGAGTCCCCTCTAACCTGGCTGCGGAGGTATAGGAGCACACTCAGACACCCAGGTGAGAGGGGTCTCCCTTTGGAAGGGCAAGTCTGCTCTATCCTTGATGCAGCGGTAGAGGAACTCACCCTGATACTCAGATGGGAGGGGTCTCCCACCTAAATGTGGGATTCCCCTCTACCCTGGCTGCTTCAGTATAGGAACTCCCCTGACACTCATTGGGAGGAGTCTCCTGCCAGGAGGCTAGAGTCCTCTCTATCTTGCTGCAGCGGTACAGAGCCCCCCAGGACAACCAGATGGAAGGGTCTCCCATCTGGAGGATGGAATTCCCTCTACACCACCTTTGGCCATATAGGAGCTCCCCTGACACCCATGTAGGAGGGGTTACCAGCCTGGATGGGGCAGTCCACTCTTCCCTGGATGCTGCCTTATAGGAGCTCCCCCCCCCCCGACATCCAGGTGAGAGCGGTCTCCTGCCTGAAGGGGAAAGCACTCTCTTCCATGGGTGCTATGGTGTAAGAAGTCCCCTTATAACCAGGTGGGAGAGGTTTCTGCCTGGAGGGGTGAGTAATCAATACCCTGGTTGCAGGTGTATACAAGTTCCACCCCCCAACACACCCAGGTAGGAGGGGTCTTCCCTCTGGAGGGGCGAGTCCGCTTTACCCTAACTACAGAGATACAGGAGCTGCATCCCCACACACCAAGGTGGGAGGGTCTCCCGCCTGTAGGGGCTAGTCCCCTCAACACTGGCTGCAGTTGTATAAGAGCCCCCTCCTACCTTCAGGAGGGAGGAGTCTCCCGCCTAGATTGGGGAGTCGCTGGTACCCCAGCTTTATATGAACCTGCCCTCGCCAGACATTCCTGTGGGAAGTGTCTTCAGCCTGGACTGGCGAGTTCCCTCTACCCTGGCTAAGGCAGTATAGGAGTTACCCCCATTTAGAGGTTGGAGGTGTCTCTCACCTGGAGGTTTGAGTTGCCTCTACCCTGACTGCTGGAGTATATGTGCTCCACCTGACACCCAGGTGGGAGGTTACTTCCACCTGGAGGGGCAATTCCACTCCACCCTGGCTGAAGCAGTATACCAGCTCCATCTGACACGCAGGTGGGAGGGGTCTCCCATCTAGAGGGATTACTCCCCTCTACCCTGACTAAGAGGGTGTATCAGATCTCCCAGGCACCCAGGAGGGACAGTTCTCAGGCTTGGAGGGGTGAATCCCCTCTATTCTTGCTGCTGTGTTATGCAAGCTCCGCCCCCACCCAGATGGGATGGTTCTCCCGCCTAAAGGGCGAGTCACCTCTATTCTGTCTACAGTGATATACTAGACTTCCCTGACACATGGGTTGGATGGGTCTCTCGACTGGAGGGGAGAGTCCCCTCTACCCTGGATGCAATGGTATAGGAGCTTCCCCCTACACCCAGGTGGGAGGGGTCTCACACCTGGAGGGGAAAGTGTTCTATCCCCTGGCTAAGGCCTATACAAGTGCCCCCATACACACAGGCGGGAGTGGTCTTCCCCATGGACAGGCGAGTCCTCTCTACCTGGCTCAGGTGGTATGCAAGCTCCCCGCTAAACCCAGGTTGGAGTAGTCTCATGCCTGGAGGGGCAAGTCCCCAGTAACCTGGCTGCAGCCATATAAGAGCTCCACCTCCCACACCCATATGAGTTGTGTCTCCAGCCTGGAGTTGCTAGTTCCCTCTATGTTGGCTGCAGGTGTATAAGAGACGCCTCTGACACCAAGGTGGGTGGGGTCTCTTGCAAGGAGGGGCGAGACTCCTCTAACCTGACTGCTGCAGTTTAGGAGTTCCCATGACAACCAGGTTTGAGGAGTCTCCTGCCTGGTGGGTAGAGTCCCCTCTACACTGCCTGAGGTTGTATAGGAGCTCCCATGGAAACCCAGGTCTCACGCCTGGAGTCCCCTGTACCCTGGCTGCAGCGGCATAAGACCCCCTGAAACCCAGATGGGAGGGTTCTCCCGCTTGCAGAGGCAAGTTTCCTCTACCCTGTCTGGCAGTATAGGAGATCCCCCTGACACTCCAGTGGGAAGGGTCTCCCTACTGGAGCAGCGAGTCCCCTCTACCATGGCGGCAGAGGTATACAAGCTCCCTCAGACACCCAGGAGGGAGAGGACTCCCGCATGGAGGGGTGAGTCTCCTCTATACTGTCTGTGGCGGTATATGAGTTCCCCCTGACACCCTGGTGGGAAGGGTCTTTAGCCAAGAGGTACAAGTACATTCTACTGTGGTTTTGGTGCTTTATGAGCTCCCGCATACATCCAGGTTGGAGGGGTCTCCAGCCTGGATGGGCGAGTCTCCTCTACACTGGCTAAGGTGGTATACAGATTCCCCACAACACCCAGGTGGGAGGGGTCTCCTGCCTTCAGTGGCGAGTCCCCCCTACCCTGGCTGCAGTGGTGTATGAGCTCCCCCCAACCCAGGTGTGAGGGTCTCCCAAAGCGGCGAGTCCCCTCAACAATGGCTGCAGGGGTAAAAATGCCCCCTCCTTCCCCAAGGAGGGACAGATCTCCTGCCTGGAGGTGTGAGTTTGCTGCTACCCAGCTGCAGTTGTATACAAATCCCCCTCGCCAGACACCCATGTGGGAGGGGTCTTTGGCCTGGAGGGAAAAGCCCCTCTACCCTAGCTAAAGCTGTATAGAAGTTACCCTCATTTCCAAGTGGGAGGTGTCTCTGGCCTGGAAGTGCGAGTCGCCTCTACCCTGATTGCAGTGGTATATGAGCTCCCTTTGACACCCAGGTGAGAGTAGTCTTTGCCTGGAGAGGCAAGACCCCTCTAACCTGACTGTGCTGGTATACAAGATCCCCCAGACACCCAGGTGGGATGAGTCTCCTGCCTGTCGAGGCGAGTCCTCTCTACCCTGGCTGTGACGGTATACAACCTTCCCCTGACAACCTGGTGGGAGGTGTCTCTCGCCTGGTGCAGCAAGTACCCTCTACACTGGCTGCAGTGGTACATGAGCTTCCCCCACACCCAGATGGGAGGGGTCTCCCGGCTAGAGGGGCAAGTCACCTCTACCCTGGCTAAAGTAGTATACAAGCTCTCTGAGACACCCAGGTGGAAGGGGTCTCCTTCCTGGAGGGGTGAGTCCTCTCTACCCTGGCTGTTGCAGAACAGGAGCTCTCCTGACACCCAGTTGGGAGGTGTCACCAACATGGATGGTAGAGTCCCCTGGACCCTGCCTGTGGTGGTATAAGAGCTCCCACTGACACTCAGGTTTTAGGTGTCTCCTGACTGGATGGGCGAGTCCCCTCCTCCTTGGATTTGTATATATATGAGCTCCCCGACACACCCATGGGGGACGTGTCTCTTGCCTTGAGGGGAGAATCTCATCTACAATGGTTGTGGTGTGGTGGGATAAGAGCTCCCCCTGACACCAGGCGAAAGGGGTCTCCCGCCTGGAGGGGCGAGTCTTGGCTACCCTGGCTGCAGCTGTATAACTGCCTTGTTCCAACACCCAGGTGGGAGGGGTCTCCCACTTGGATGTGTATCTCCCCTCTACCCTGGCTAAGGCGGAATTCAAGCTCGCCCTGGCACCAAGATTGGAGGGGTCTCTCAACTGGAGGGGTGAGTGAGCTCTCCTCTGGATGCTGCTGTATATGAGCTTCCTGAGACACCCAGGTGGGAGGGTTCTCCTGCCTAGTGGTGCCAGTCCCTTCTATCCTAGCTGCAGTGGTGTAGGAGCTCCCCTGATAACCTGGTGGAGGTGGCAAATTGGGGTGAGTCCCCTCTACTCTGGCTACAGCTGTATATGAGCTGCCCCCCACCATACCCATGTGGGAGGGGTCTCCAATATGCATGGGCGAGTCCCCTTTACCCTGGATGGTACAGTATATGAGCTCCCCCTGACACTCTGGTGGGAGGAGTCACCCCCCTGGAGTGGAGAGTTTCCCCTACCCTTCCTGTGGCGGTATAGGAGCTCCCCTGGACACCCAGGGGGAAGGGGTCTCTCTCCTGGAGGGGCACCTCCCATATACACTGGCTACCATGGTACAAGAGCTCCCCCTGATACCCAGTTAGGAGGCATATCCTGTCTGGAGTGGCGAATTTCCTCTACCCTGGCTATGGCAGTATCAGAGCTCCCACTGACACCCCAGTAGGTAGGGTCTCCTGCCTAGAGCACCAAATTCCCTCTACCCTAGCTGTGGAGGTATTCAAGCTTCCTCAGAAACCCAATGGGAGGGGTCTTCCACCTGGAGTTGCAAAACCCCTCTACTCTGTCTTTAGTGGTATGCAAGCTCACTCCAGCAGCCAGGTGGGAGGGTTCTCCCACCTGGAGAGGCGAGTCCTCTCTACTTTAGCTGGTGCCATATAAGAATGACTGAACATCCCCATGGGTCCTGTTGGCCTAGTTGCTGTCTCTTCTTTTCCAACTGTTCTTGTACTTCATTACTCCCAGGGATGATTGTGTTTTGGCTTAACTGTTTTTGGTAGGTGTTTAAGAACAAGCTGGTTAAAATGGACTTTGTTTCTATGTATTGTTAAGAGTCAGCTGAGTACCATAGGGGTCGCTCATGGGGGAACTTGAGAGCAGCTTCTTAGATCTGCTAGTGCCATTTGCACTAGGATGTGTCCAAGTCTTGCTTGACCATGTGAATTCCCTTGGAAGCGTCAGGGTCATCTCCTGTCTCCAGTGACTCTCCTATCACAGCAAGTGCACTTAATGGCTTTTCATTCTCTAGTGGTCTCATTAATCTCCTCAATCAGGAGGTTATGTGGCCCAGAGTTGCAAAGCTCTTTAGAGAAGTTCCCTGTTCCCTAGATTCACACTGACTCAGAGGCTAAGAGACAAATATTAGTTTTCTTGGCCATTTTAATTTAACTTTAAGTCTTGATCTTAAACATCCAGCAAAGTCAGTTTCACCAGTCTTAAATTAAGAGTACTGGGCTTTAGCTGAGTCTTGCCTACTTTGGAGTCATTCTGTCATGTGGTAAGCTGGGAGGCAGAGCCTTATCTCAGGTAAGGTGGGGGTCTTTATAAATCTTAGGTAATGTGTTCTAGTATTGAAGCTGATCTTTGCTTTAAAATATCTTTTTATAGAGTTTACATATATTGTTGTTTGAGGTCACATAAATATGAGATAACACAATATAATATTACATTTGAATTGTACCCCAGTGTATAGAACTTTATATTAATCTTATTGCTAACAGGTCCAGTTATAGAAAATTAAATGATATAAATAAATCTCCAATATGCTATTTTTATAAGCCTAAAATTACTGTGCAACTTTTGGGAAAACATCAGCTTGATATAATGCTTTTTTTAAGCTTCTATCTTAAAGATTTTCATACCAGGAAAATATGAACACACTTAATATACAAAGAGTAATAGTACCACGATTGTTTTCACATTAAGTTTGATGTTTTCACATTAATCAAGTTTGGCTCTTAAAGAAATAACATATTAAAATATTGCAAAAAACAATTGTTGTTTAATGATAGTTTTATGATGCTTAATTGCTTCAAGATTACTTGCTCAAAAAATATATAATCAACTTACACAGACCTTCTTTATCACTTACTTAAACCTATATATCCAACGTATACAGACATTCCTTATCACTTGCTTAAACCCTCTTATTTATTTAATCATATCGACTTTCTTATCCAGAAACATTTTTTCCTTTCTATTAAATCCATACATAGAACCTTTTAATTTCTCTTTCCTGTCTGTTAACACCTTCTTTATTCACATTTTGAAACAGTCCTTGTAAATTTCTTAATTTAGGCAAAATATTGCATTTTAGTAAGAGATATTTTGTTATTTGCAGTACACAATCACATCTGCATACCATTTCATGAAAACATGAACAATGTTTAAGTATATAGAATTATACTGTTGTAGGGACAGACAGGAGGCAAGGCACCTAAGATAACACCAAAGATAGGGAAACATTTTTATTTGTTTGCAGCCAGATTCAGAGGGCAGAGCTTCTGCTGTAATCAATTAATCTGGTGAACCGAACCCCAAGTTTAGGTAGTTTCAGAATTTTGTAACCAGGATGTAAGAGGTGGGGCTCAGAAATTCACAGTCTACAGAAGTTCACATGAAAGCAGTTTTTTTTCCTCTCTTCTGGGCAAATTGAACTTTAAGGACACATGAGAAGGGGAGAGCTCCTTTTTCCCTTTCTTTCCTCCCCCTGCCAGCTGTTACTGTGGATCCCAGTTGGTAACTTCTCTTATCTTAGACATGTAGCCATCTCTGTGAAGGCCAGTACAAGGCCACAGGCCTTGTTTACATATTTTTGTGAAAAACTAGTAAGAAGGTGTCCATCACCTGGAGTGCTGATTTTTTTTTTTTCTAGCCAATGGCCAAATAAAACAGAATAACAAGAAAAGAGGAAGTTTATCTACATTAAACTTTTCTGTAGAGACTCTTTGCTGACAGTTCTAAAATCAGTTATGGAGAAGATTTCTAGAAAAGGTCAGTTAAGAATTTTCTGTGGGCCTGGGTAGGGAGGGAGAAGATGAGAAAGTGAGGCTGACAGAAGCTAGGGCAGATCTGAGAATGAGAAAGGAGATGTAAAAGAATAATGGTAAAGGGGTTTGGGATTTCTCTCTAGCAAGGAAAACTTGAACAGTAAAATAGGTAGAGCAGAGGAGAGGACAGGAGTGAATATCCCAAAATGCTTGTAAGGGACTCTAAATTTTTAGTAACCTGTTTTCAGTGATGACAAAGCAACTTTAAATGCCATTTTCACCAGATCTCGAATAGGGATCACAGGGCTCTCCTGAGCCAGTTTGAGATTTGGATTAACTGTAAGAGGATCTGGTGGGACCAAGTGTGGGAACTGACAGGAAAAAAGAGGAGTGAGTAAGTGGAGGGATAACTTCAGTACCTGCTATCCCAGCAAGGGGGCAATAGTTTGAGGAAGGGTGGGGGTTTGTGTTTTTGATCTAGTAATGGGGGTGGAAGCAGGTTATTGAGGTGGGGGAGATGGTGGAGGTGCAGGTGCAGGAGCAGAAGGTTGAGGGTGAGGACCTATTTGAGCTGGGTGATAGGATGAAAGTTCATCAGCAGGGTCAAAAGTTGTGGATGAGTCCAGAGGTGGAAAAGATTGGGGATTGGTGGTTGTGGTGGTTGGTTTGCAAGCTACAAAAATTTGTAGAGGTTTCAAGAGGTGCAGAAAGCAGAATTGGATCGGGTGCAAGATGAAAGCTTGGACATAGTGGCTCTTTACCCATTTTTTGAATGCTTACAGTAATTAAAAATATCCCTTAGAATGCAGGGATCCAGAGATCCAAAAGGGGTCAATTATTTTGGTTGTCTAGGGAATAAGTGGGCCAATCCTGGGTGCTATGTTTGATCAGTTTTGGGGGTGTAATGTCTGATGTCAAGCAGAGGGTTTTGAGGTTATCCAATAGGCATTGTAAGGGAGAGTCAAACAGCAGAGAGGACACATTACACATGTAGCAGACATAGTATAAGGGAGAGGGAAGGGGACACAAACGTAGTATAGGGGAGAAGGAATGAGATGCAAAGGTAGTGTAAGGGAGAGGGAGGAAACTGATTTAATGTCAATATTATCCTCCCCACTAGAACCAAAAATCAGGTGTGCCTAGTGGCAGGTTCGAGCTGAAGAGATTGGTAATCACCGAATCCTGAGAGTTGAGGCTCCTGTCCTGGACAGGGTCAGAGCTGTGGGATACCTTGGCTAAGGGTTTTCAGGACCCCTGCTGGAGAGGCCAGTGACTTTCAGGGCTAGAAAGAGGGGAGAAGTAGAGGCAGGGGAAGAGAGAGAAAGGGGAGGGTAAGCTTATCTCTAGCAGCTGAGTCTTAAAAGTGCGAGGACTAGGACATTATGAGAGCCACCAGAACCGTGAAGGTCTGGGTGTAGTGTGATATTTTGTTCTCTGTTATGTGTTCCCAGAGGTTACAAGGTCCTTTGAGGGTGACCTACAAAACCTATGCTGGTAAACCAGCAGCTGCGAAGGGGAATGGAAATAATTTTGAACCCAAAAGTGCAATCTTCCCAAGGAAAGAATCCCTGAGGGCCACAGTGGCCTTGAAGGCTGTGATAGAGTGCTTTCCTCCCCACAGGTGGGCAAAGAGGTTTGCTGGAAGATCAAAGGTCAATTTGTCCTGACACCACCACTGGGCTTAGGACTCCAGGAAGGAGAAACTCACCAATTGAAGGCTGGGGTGCATGTAGTTATGGCGGTTGAGATAATGCATTCAGGTCGTCTGGTGGGTGGCACTTCTGGAGGAAGAGAGACCCAAAAGTGAGTTTTAACCATCTTCCTGGGTATCAGCACCAATGAAAGCAAAGTGATCACAACATTGGGAGAGACCCCTGCTCTATTGCAGCAGTGCCAAAGAGGAGAAAAAAAAGAGGAAGAGAGAGACTGAGAGAAGAAAGAGAGAGAAGGAAGAATGAAAGCAAGAAAGGGAGATAGATAGAGAAAGAGAGGGGGGCCCAGTAGGAGGGAGTTTTTATAGCTAAATTCTAATGGGATCTCTGGGTCTGCAAACTGCCTTATTAGCGGACAATGATTGGATCACACAGTAGTAGCTAAGGGTATCATCTTCTGCCTTCAGGCAGATGGGGCAGGGGTCAGATGTGGGTTTCTGTTGCACCAGACAGGTGGGGGTCAAGTGACCAGACTTGAGTGGGGTTGAGTATTCAGACTTGATGCAAACAGGTGATAAAGGATCAGACAGAGTGGGGTTTGAGTGTATAGGTTATCCTGGAGATATCCTTTGTTCATCCCATCCTACGCCTAAGAAAATGGAGGGCATATACCACCACAGCCAGGATTGAGGGGAACTCGCCTATCGATGGGGGAGACCCCTCCCTCCTGGGTGAACTGGGGAGCTTGATTGCTGCAGCAGCCAGGGTAGAGAGGTAATGCCCCTATTGGCAGGAAAACCCTCCTACCTGGATGTCAGGGAGGCCTGTACACTGCCTTAGACAGGGTAGATAAGACTTGCCATTCCAGGTGGGAAAACCCTCCCACCTGGTTGTCTGGGAGAGCTTGTATACTGCCACAGCTAGGATAGAGGGGACTCATTGCTCCAAGCGGGAGACCCCTCCCATCTGGGTGTATGGGGGACCTTGTATACTGCCACAGCCAGTGTAGAGGGGACTTGCCCCTCCAGTCAGGAGACCCCATAAACTAGGTGTGGGGGTGGGAGCTCCTATACAGCCAGAACCATGGGAGAGGGGACTGGATCCCTTTCACCTGGCTATCAGGGGATTCATATACTGCCACAGGCAGGGTAGAGGGGACTCACCACTTGAGGCTTTATACGCCTCCCACCTGGGTGTAAGGTGAAGCTCCTATACCACTACAGCCAGGGTCAAGGCAGGAGACCCTCCCACCAGGGTGTCAGGGAAAATCCTTTACCAGCGCAGCCAGGGTTGAGGGGACTCACCCTTCCAGGCCAGAGACCCATCCAACCTGGTGTCAGGCAAAGCTAGTAAACCAGGGCAGACAGGATAGAGAAGACTCACCTCTTCAAGTGGGAGACCCGCCCACCTGGGTGTGGGGTTGGGGCTCCTATACCACCAGAGCCAGGGTTGTGGGGGCTCCTCCCACTAGGCAGGAGAACCCTCTCATCTGGGTAGGGGGGGTTATATAACGCAGCAGCCAGAATAAAGGGGACTCGCCCCTCAATGCAGGATATCCCTCCTACCTGGGGGCGGGGTCTTCTATAGACTATTGCCTGTGTAAAGTGGACTGGGCCCGCCAGGCAGAAGACCCTCCCACCTGGGTGTCAGGGGGAGCTCCTATACCACTATATTCATGGCACAGGGGACTCACCCCTCCAAGCCGAAGACCTCTCCCACCTGGTTGTCAGGGGGAGCGCTTATACCACTGTAGTCAGGGTAGAGGGGACTCGCCCCTTCAGGAACGAGACCCCTCCCACCTGATTTTCATGGAGGGGCTCCTATACAGCTGCAGGCAGGGTAGCAGGGACTCAAAACCCCAGGCGGAACACCACTTTCACCTGGGTGTCAGGGGAGTGCCTATCCTGCAGCAGCCATGGTAAAGGGGACTCGCCCCTCCAGGCAAGAGTCCCCTCCCACCTAAGGTCAGAGGGAGCTCATATACTGCCCCAGGCAGGAGAGAGGTAATTCGCCCTTTCAGGCATGAGATCCCACCCACCTGGGTGTCAAGGAAAGCTAGTATACCACTGGAGCCAGAAAAAGTGGACTCCCCCTTTCAGGCAGGAAACCCCTCCCATATTCTAATGGGGGGTGGCGGGGGTGGGGAGCTTCTATACTGCTTTAGCTAGAGTGGAGCGTACTCTCTCCTCCAGGTGGGAGACCCCTCCCATCTGGCTATGGGGGGAGCTCATATAATGTTGCAGCCTTGATAGAGGGGATTTGGCCCAGTAGGTGGCAGACCCCTCAACCCTAGTTTTCAGGGGAGCTCATATACCACAGCAAACAGGCTAGAGGGGACTCGCCAAAAAGGGCGGGAGACCCCTCCCACCTTGGTGTAGAGAGGAGCTCCTGTACCACCACATCCAGGGTAGAGGGTACTTGACCCTCCAAGCTGGAGGGCCCTACCACCTAGGTGTCAGGGAGAGCTCATATACCGCCCCAGCCAGGAGAGAGGGGACTCGCCCCTCCTTGCGGGAGACCCCTACCACCTGGGTTACTGGGGGAGCACTTACACTGATGAAGCCAGGGTAGAGTGGACTCACCCTTCCAGACACCCACCTAGGTTTCGCAGACAGTTTCTATACCACCTTCCTCAGAGTAGAGCAGGCTTGCCCCTCCAGAACAGAGATCTCTCCCACCTGGGTGTCAGGGAAAGCTCCTATACCACAGCAGACAGGGTACTGGAGATTCCTTTCTCCAGGCAGGAGACCCCTACCACCTGGGTCTCCTGGGGGCGGGGGACTCCTATACAGCTGCAGGCAGGGTAGCAGGGACTCGTCCCCCATGTGGAAGACCACTTTCACATGGGTGTTGGGGGGAGCTCCTATTCCGCTGTAGCCATGGTAGATGGGACTGGCCACTCCAGGCAAGAGATCCGTCCCACCTGATTGTTGGGGGAGTTCATAAATCTCCACAGCCAAGTTAGAGGGTTCTCACCCCTCTAGGCCACAGACCCTCCAACTTGGGTGTCGGGGGAGCTCCATTATTGCCACAGCCAGTGTAGAGGGAACTCATGCCTCCAAGCAGGAGACCCCTCCACCTGGGTGTCAGGGAAAGCTAATATACCACTTCACCCAGGGAACAGGGGACTCGCCCCTTCAGTAGGGAGGCCCCTCCCATCTGGATGTCACAGGGAGCTTGTACACCACATCAGTCAGGGTAGAGGAGACTCACACCTCCATGCTGGTGATCACTCCCTCCTGGGTGTCTGGAAGCTTGTATACTGGATTAGCCAGGGTGGAGAGTACTAGCTCCTCCAGACAGGAGACCCCTCTCATCTTGCTATGGGGGGGGGGACTCGTATACTGCTGCAGCCAGGAGAGAGGGGACTCGCCCCACTAGGCGGGAGAATCCTAAACCCTGGTTGTCAGGGGAGCTCATATACTGCAGAGGCAGGGAAAAGGGGATTCGCCACTCCCCACCGGGAGAACCCTCCCACCCATTTGTGTGTGTGGGGGAGCTCTTATACCACTCTAGCCAGGGTACTGGGGAGATCCCCCTCCAGAAAGGAAACCCCTCCCACCTGGGTGTCATGGGGAGCTTGTAAACCACCTTAACCACGGTAGAGCGGACTTGACACTCCAGGCGGTAGACACATCCCACTAGGGTGTCAGAGAGGAGCTCCTATAACTTCAAAGCCAAGGTATAAGGTATATGCCAATCCAGGTGGGAGAACCATCCCACCTGGGTGTTAAAGGAAGCTCTTATACAGCTGCAGCTAGGGTAGAGGGACTCAACCCTCCAAGCTGGAGACGCCTCCCACCTTGGTTTTGGAGGGGGCTACTGTTTCCCAGCAGCCAGGGAAATCACCCCTCCAGGCTGGAGAAACTTACCACTAGGGTGTCAGGGTAGGGGAGCTTTTATACCTCTGCAGCCAGAGGGTGGGGAAATGACCCTTGAGATAGGAAACCCCTCCCACCTGGGTCTTGCAGGGAGCTTGTATACCACCTAAGCCAGGGTAGAGTAGATTCACCCCTCCAGGAAGAAGATCCATCCCTCCAGGGTGTCAGGGAGAGCTTTTATACACAGCAGTCAGGGTAGAGGGAAATCTCCATCCAGGCAGAAGACCCCTCCCACATAGGTGTCCAGTGGGGGAGGTCGTATACAGCCCTAGCCAGATAGAGGGGACTCAACCTTCCAGAAAGAGGACCCCTCCTACCTGGGTTTTGCAGGGAGCTTGTATACCAAGTTCGCCAGGGTAGAGGGGAATGGAGATGCAAATACCTCTACCCTGGCTGTGGTGGTATATGAGCTTCTCCCAAAACCCAGGTGTGTGGGGTCTGCCACCTGCTGGGGAGAGTCACCTTTATACTGTCTGTGGCTGTTTTGAGTTCCCCCCATCACCCAGGTGTGAGGGGTCTCACGCATAAATGGGCAGGTGCCTTCTACCATGGCTGCAGCAGTATAGGAGCTCCTGCAAAACCCAGGTGGGACAGGTCTTCTGAATATAGGAGGGGTCCCTCTACCCTGGTTGTGGGGCTATAGGATCTCCCCTGAAACCCAGGTAGTAGTGGTCTTCCATCTGGAAGGGAGACTCCCCTCTCTCCTGGCTGTGGCAGTATATAGAGAAAAAGGGGGAGTAAGGGGAACAGGTGGAATAAAGAGAGGAGGACTCATGGGCCAGATTCACTGAAGGTGTCAGAATTGAGGATCAGGGCCCAGGCTGAAGGAGGCCAAAGTCCTCAGGAAATGGGCACTGCTACCTTTTACCAAAGGAAGACCACAGGGCTAAACATCCAAGTTCCATCCCCTGGCTCTGATGAACATCCTGGGAAAGGGATCTGGAAAAGGTGCCCAGAAGGGACAAAAGAGGGCACAGTGTGAAGTACTGGAAGAAGGGGATTTGTGGGGTGCAGGTCAGGACCTTAGAAAGAAGCCCAGGCTAGTGACCTAGAGGAGGGACCAGGCTAGGTGAGAGCAGGGAAGGGCAGGCCCAGGCAGGAAAGGGCTTCATTAGGGTTGTAAAATTCAGGGAATACAAGGGGAATTATGAAGCAGCCCCAGTGAGGGCCACTGTTCAAACCCAGGGAAGCACAAAGCAAGAAGGATCCCCAGAGGCTCAAGAGAGGAGCCAGTCCAGGGAATGGAGAGCCAAGGGCCAGCGCTGGAGCAGGTGGCTCAGGACACTGGACAGGGCTGGGGAGGGAAGGCAGGAGCTCCAGCAGATGGGAGGCAGGCTTGAGGCCCAGTGCCACTGCCAGATGTCAGGCTTCTTGGTGCTGCCCCAAGAGCCTATCAAGAGCAAGTAGCCCAGTTGAGGGTCAGGGTTTGTTTCCCACAAGGTGCCCTGGTACAGATGAAGATCTAGGGCCAGGGACCAAGCCAAAGGATCTGGCAAGGGCCAGGGGCCAGGACGAGTGCAATGTGAGGGCACAGTGGAGGGTGACAGTAGGTACAGAGAGGGGCAATTGTCATGACCCAATCAAGGAGCGCAGTTAAGGAACAGACCCCACCAAAAGGTATTAGGGACCCAATGATCAGGAGGCCCCTGCTCCAGGAAAAATTGGTAGGGGAAGGAGAGGTAGGAACAGCACTAATATGAGGAGACTGAGGGCTACATGAAGGGCACAGAGGGGAGCAACCTTGGTGGCCAAATCAAGGGTCTCCCAGGTCAGACACAAAAAGAAGAGACACCACAGAAAGCAATGCAACCTGAGTAATGCAGTAAGAAGCTCTGGTGGGCAGCCAGGCCAGGGGACTGTAGGGTGAAGGGTCAGCGTGAGGAAGGGCTGGATTGGCTTAAGGGCAGCTTGCAAGGCTAGAGGGCAGGAGAGGGAATGGAGGGGATCACTCAGGGAAAAGTCATCACTAGGCCCAAATCCACTGATAGTTGTCATGTTTGGACAGGAAAAGGGGGGCCCAGGCGAGGGGCAGGGCTGTGTTGCCCATATGGTTCCTATAGGGCCTAGAAGCTAGCCAATTTCACTGCAAGCCCAGGGAAGCAGGGGGGAGTCGGCCTCTAGGCCCAAGGCCACCTCCAGGTTTCAGGGTGCCTGGTGGAGAACCAAGCACCCAGGGAGTGCAAGGGACCCAGGCAAGGGCAGAGCTCTGTTTCACATAATGTGCCCTGGTTCATATTTGAATCCAGGGTCAGCGACTTGGCAAAGGATGCCAGATAAGGGAAGGGGGCCAGGAGGATGGCAATGATAGGTCACAGCTAGAGGTTGTGGTGGGTGCACTGTAGGGTGAGACCCATGCCCAAGACAGGCCCGAGGAAAGGAACCCATCCAACTGATTGTGATGAGGGACCCAAGGTGCAGGAGAAATGCCAGTGCCATAAAAAGGTGAGGGGATGGGTGGTAGAGGCTGTATGAGAATCAGGAGACAGAGAGAAGCACAAGAGGCACCTAGGTGAGCCTATTAGGGGGCCCAAGTAAGGGGTCCCCAGGTCAGACCCAACATGAAGAGACTCCATGCTATGCTAAAGGACATGAGGAATGGGTCAGGGTCTAGGCAGGTACCCAGGCCTGGAGACTGGAGCACAAAAGATCAGGGTTAGGGAGGTCTGGGTTGGGGTAGGGGTAGAATGCAAGGTGAGAGGGCAGGGGAGGGAAGGGAGGAGATTGCTTGTGGCTGGGTTGGAACAAGTCCCATGTTAACTGTCAGGCCTCAAAGTACAGCCAGTGAAGGGGACTCAGGTGACTGGCAGGGCTGTATTTCCCATAGGGAGCATTTAGGGTGTAGATATCAGCTAATTTCGCTCCTCTGCCCCAGGTGAGTAAATTCTCAGAGATGGACCTGGAGCAATGGGAGGCAAAAGAGGGTACTCTGAGGGGATAGCAAGCATGGGTAGGTTGGTTGGGGTTGGTGGGCTGCAGAACCCATTTGAGGAGCCTAGCTAGGACAAAGCAGGGGTTGCGGAGGCTCCAGACAGTGCCAGGATACCACAGCATGAAGGGAACAAAGGGAAGGCAAAGGAAGGGGCTGGCAAAAGGGGCCTGAAACCAAGAGACAGTGACAGAGTCCTTGAGAAGTGCCAAAAGGGGTCAAGCAAGGAGCAAATGCTAGCACCTTGGCCTAGGTGAATGAAAACAAACATGGATAGGGAGGGGCAGGAGGGGAGAAAGGGGAGTGGCTGGTACAGGAAGAGGAGGCCTCAAGCCCCAGGTCCAATGCAGAGTGTCAGGGTTCAGGAGCTCAGCCCACACTAAAGGAGGTGAAACAGCCCAGGCAAGGAGTAGGGCTCCATTTTCCCAAAGGTCAAATCCTCTGGCATCCAGGGGCTCAAGCAAGGAACCAGGCCCAGTAATGGAGAGCCAAGTGCTAGCACAAAGTCCTGATGAATGAAAAGAAATATGTAAAGGGAGGGGTGAGATGGGAGAAAAGGGAGCTGCTGGCACAGGGGGAGAAGGGCTCAAGGTCAGAGTCCACTGCAGGGTGTCAGGGATCTGGAGCAGATCCCAGGATGAGGGAGGCCAAAGGGCCCAGGCAAGGGGCAGGGCTACGTTTTCCCAATGGGAGCCCCCAGGGCCAAGAGTCCAGGCCAAGTCGCCTGGCCCAGTTGAGCATCCTGGGAAGGGGATCAGGAAAGGGGGCATGGCAGAGACAGAAAAGACTGGAGGGCCGAAGGAGGGCACAGCCTGAAGTGCTGCGGGATGGGTATTGGTGTGATGGTGGTAAGGAACACAGCAAGCAGCCCAGGAAGGATCTTAGAGGAGGGCCCAGGACAGGGGAGAGCAGGGAACTCTGGGCCAGGAAGGCAGGGATGCACTAGGGTACTGAGGTACAAAAAAGCCAAGGGGAGCAGGCAAGCGGCCCCAGTCAAGGGCCCTCACACAATGCCCAGAAAAGCAGTGAGCAAGAAGGGCCATGAGAGTCTCAAGTGAGGAGCCAGGCCTGGGAAGAGAGAGCCAAGGGCCAGGGCTTGGGCAGGGGATCAGGACACTGGACAAGATTTTTGAGGGAAGGCAGGAGATCCATCAGGGGGTAGTCAGGCTCCAGGCCCAGGACCACCTCCAGGTTTCAGGATTCCTGGTGAAGGAACAAGCACCCAGGGAGAGCAAGGGGCCCAGGTGAGGACCAGAGCTCTGTTTCGCATAAGGTGCCGTGGCTTATATTTGAATCCAGGTCCAAGGACCTGGCAAGGGAGGCCAGAAAAGGGAAGGGGGCCAGGAGTAGGGGGATGAAAAGCACAAGCAGTGAGTGGTGGTGGGTGCACTGAAGGGAAAGTGCCATGACCCAAGACAGGCCCCTAGGCAAGGGACCCACCCAACTGATTGTGATGAGGGACCCAAGCAGCAGGAGATCTCCAAGTTTCAGGAAAAAGCACAATGGAAAGGGAGGTAGGGGCTGCGTGAGGACCAGGAGAAAGAGGGAAACACAAGGGGCATCTAGATGAGCCCACTGGGGCGCCCAAGTTAGGGGCCTCCGGGTCAGACCTAAAAGGAGGAGACTCCAGGCTATGTCAAGTGTCATGATGAACACAGGGGCCTAGGTAAGCACCCAGGCTTGGAGACTTTAGCACAAAGGGTCAGGGTTAGGGAGTGCTGAGTTGGGGTAGGGGCAGCATGCAGGCCAGAGGGTAGGGGGAGGAATGGAGAAGAGAACTCATGGCTGGGTTGAAGCAAGTCCCATCTTAACTGCCAGGCCTCAAGGTACAGGCTGTGAATGGGACTCAGGTGACTGGCACAGCTATGTTTCCCATAGGGAACATTCAGAATGCCAAGACCAGCCAAATCTGCTCCTCTGTCCCAGGTGAGTAGATCCTCAGAGAGGAACCTGGACCAATGAGGGGCAAAAGAAAGTACTGTGAGGGGATACCTGGTGTGCGGAAGTCGGAGGTTTATTGGGCTCCATTTGAGGAGCCTAGGCTAGAGCAAAGCAGGGGTAGTGGAGGGGCTCCAGGCAGTGCCAGGATACCACAGCATGAGGGGAACAGAGGGCAGGAACAGGAGGGGGCTGGCCAAAGGGGCCTGAATCCAAGGGATAGGGGCAGGGTCCTTGAAAAGTGCGGCCAGGGGCTAAAGCAAAGAGCCGGGCCCAGTAAAGGAGAGCCAAGTGCTACCACATGGGCCTGGGTGAATGAAAAAAAAAAAAAAAACATTAATAGGGAGAGGCAGAAGGGGGAAAAGGGGAGTGGCTGGAACAGGAGGAGAAGTGCTTAAGGCCTGGATCCACTGTAGGGTGTCAGGGGTCCAGAGTAGGGCCCAGCTGAGGGAGGCCAAAGGGCCCAGGCAAGGGGCAGCACTATATTTTCCCAAAGGGAGTCCCCAGAGCCAAGAGGCCAGGCCAAGTCGCCTTGCCCAGGTGAGAATCCTGGGAAGGGATCAGGAAAGCAGGCATGGCAGAGACATAAAGGACAGGAGGGCTGGAGGAGGGCACAGCCTGAAAGGCTGTAGGATGGGTATGGGTGGGCTAGGGGTCAGGTCCCCATCAAGGAGCCCAGGAAGGTACCTAGAGAAGGGCCCAGGCCAGGGGTGAACAGGGAACAACAGGCTAGGGAGGCAAGGGTACTGAGGTACAGGAAAGACAAGGGGAGCAGGGAACAGCCCCAAAGAGGGCCCTCACACAATGCCCAGAAAAGCAGTGAGCAAGAATGGCCACCAGAGGCTCAAGTGAGAAGACAGGACTGGGAACAGAGAGTCGAGAGTCAAGGCTTGGGTAGGGGCTCAGGACACTGGACAAGATTTGGGAGGGAAGGCAGGGGATCCATCAGGGTTAGTCAAGCTCCAGGCCCAGGGCCACCTCCAGGTGTCAGGGTTCCTGGTGGAGTACAAGCACCCAGTGAGCACAAGGGGCCCAGGAAAGGGGCAGAGCTCTGCTTTGCATAAGGTGCTATGGTTCATATTTGAATCCAGCACCAAGGACCTGGCAAGGGAGGCCAGACAAGGGAAGGGGGCCAGGAGGAGGGGGATGAAAAGGCAAGCGGGGGGCTGTGGTGGGTGCACTGTAGGGTGATAGCCATAACCCAAGGCAGGTCCCCAGGCAAGGGACCCACCCATCTGATTGTGATGAGGGACCCAAGGAGCAGGAGACCTGCAAGTGTCAGGAAAAAGCACAACGGGAAGGGAGGTAGGGGCTACGTGAGGACCAGGAGACAGAGGGAAGCATAAGGGGCACCTAGATGAGCTCACTGGAGGTCCATGTTAGGGGCCCCCAGGTCAGACACAACATGAGGAGATTCCATGCTATGTCAAGGGATATGAGGACATGGTCAGGGTCCTAGGTGAGTGTCCAGCCCTGGAGATTGGAGCACAAAGGGTCAGGGTTAGAGAGGGCTGGGCTGGGGTAGGGACAGCATGAAAGGCCAGAGGGCAGGGGCAGGAAGGGAGGAGATTGCTCAGAGCTGGGTTGGAGCAAGTCCCATGTTAATTGTCTGGCTTCAAGCTACAGGCAGTGAAGGGGACTCAGGTGACTGGCAGGGCTGTGTTTCCAATAGGGAGCATTAAGGGTGCAGAGACCTACCAAATCCTGTCCTTTTCCAAGGTGAGTAGATCTTCAGAGAGGGACCTGGACCAATGAGGGGCAAAAGAGGGTACTGTGAGGGGATACCTGGCATGCAGAGATTGTGGGCATCAGTGCACTGCAGTACCCATTTGAGGAGCCTAAGAAAGAGCAAATCAGGGGTAGCAGAGACTCTGGGCAGTTCCAGGATACTACAAAATTAGGGGAACAGAGGGGAGGCACATTACAGGGCTGGGAAAATGGGCCTGAAAACAAGGAGCAGGAACAGGGTCCTAGAGAAGGGGCGGCCAGGGGCTCAAGCATGGAGCCACGCCCAATAATGGAGAGCCAAGTGCTAGCAACTGGGCCTGGGTGAATGAAAAGAAACATGGATAGGGAGGGGCAGAAGGGGAGAAAGGGGAGTGGCTGGAACAAGGGGCTAAGTGCTTAAGGCCTGGATCCACTGCAGGGTGTCAGGGATCCAGAGCAGGGCCTGGGGCTGAGGGAAGCCAAAGAATCCAGGAAAGGGGCAGGGCTGCATTTTTCCAAAGGAAGCCCCCAGGGGCAAGAGGCCAGGCAAAGTGGCCTGGCCCAGGTGAGCATCCTGGGAAGGGGGTCAGGAAAGAATGCGTGACAGAGACAGAAAGGATTGAGGGCTGAACGAGGGCACAACCTGAAGGGCCTGAGGACGGGTTTGGGTGGGCTGGGGTCAGGACACCAGCAAGGAGCTCAGGACCAGACCTAGAGGAGGGCCCAGGCTAGAGGAGATCAGGGAATGTCGGGCCGGAAGTTAGGGCTGCAATATGAAACTGAGGTATAGGAAAGCTAAGGGAACAGGGAAGTGGCCCCAGGGAGGGGCCCTCACACAATGCCCAGAGAAGCAGTGAGCAAAAAGGGACACCAGAACCTCAAGCCAGGAGCCAGGCCTGGAAACGGAGAGCCAAGGGCCAGGTCTTGTATAGGGGCTCAGGATACTGGACAAGATTTGGGAGGGAAGACAGGGGATCCAGTAGGGGGCAGTCAGGTTCCAGGCCCAGAGCCACCTTCAAGTTTCATGCTTCCTCGTGGAGGACAAAGCACCAATGGAGAGCAAGGGACTCAGGTGAGGGGCAGAGCTCTGTTTCGCATAAAATACCCTGGCTTTTATTTGAATCCAGGGCCAGGGACCTGGCAAGGGAGGCCAGACAAGGGAAGGGGGCCAGGAGGAGGGGGCTGAAAGGGCTCCGCTGGGAGTCATGGTGGTACACTGTAGGGTGAGAGTCATGACCCAAGACAGGCCCCCAGACAAGGGACCCAGTCAACCAATTGTGATGAGGGAACCAAGGAGCAGAAGACCTGTAAGTCCAGGAAAAAGCACCATGGGAAGGGATGTAGGGACTGCGTGAGGACCAGGAGAGAGAGGGAAGTGCAAGGGGCACCTAGGAGAGCCCACTGGGGGGCCACGTTTGGGGCCCTCAGGTCAGATCCAACAGGAGGAGCCTCCATGCTATGTCAAGGGACATGATGAACACATGAGGAACACAGTCAGGGGCCTAGGTGAACGCCCATGTCCGGAGACTGGACCACAAAGGGTCAAGGTTAGGGAGGGCTAGTTTGGGATACAGGCAGTATGCAAGGCCAGTGGGCAGGGGTGGAAAATGAGGAGATCTCTCATGGCTGGGTTTGAGCAAGTCCCATATTAACTGGCAGGCCTCAAGGTACAGATGGTGAAGGGGACTCAGGTGCCTGGCAGGGTAGAGGGGATTCACCTCTCCAGGTGGGATACCCCTCCCACCTGGGTGTCAGAGAGAGCTCTTATATTGCCACAGCCAGGGTAAAGAAGACGCACCCCTCCAGGCGTGAGACTCTTTCCACCTGGGTGTCCAGGGGAACTCCTATACCATCACAGGAAGGGTATGGGAAACTCGCCACTCCAGGCGGGAGACACCTCCCACCTGGGGTTCAGGGGGAAGTAGTATACTGCCCCAGACAGAGTAGAGGGGACTCACCCTTGCAGGCGGGAGACCTCTTCCACCTGGGTATCCAGGGGAACTCCTATTCTGCCACAGGAAGGGTAGGGGAAACTCGCCTCTCCAGGTGGGAGATGCCACCCACTGGGTGTCAGTGGGGGAGCTCATATACCTCTCTATCTAGGGTAGTGGGTCCTCACTCCTCCAGGGAGGAGACCTCTCCCACCTGGGTTTCATGGGGACTTTGAATAACACGTTAGCCAGGGTAGAGGGGACTTGCCCCTCCAGGCCAAAGACTCCTTCCACCTGGGTACCTGGGGAAGTTATATACCACAGCAGCCAGGGTAGAGAGTTGTGCCCCTACAGAGTGGGAGACTCCTCCCTCCAGGGTGTCAGGGGAAGCTCATATACTGCAGCAGCCAGGTTAGAGGGGACTCTCCCCTCCAGGCGGGAGACCCCTTCCACCTGGGTGTCCTGGTGAGCTCCTATACTGCTGCAGGAAGGTTATAAGGGACTCTTCACTCCAGGCAGGAGACTCCTCGTCGCACCTCAGTGTCAGGGGAGCTCCTATACTACAGCAGCCAGGATAGAGGGTACTCGCACCTTATGCGGGAGAACCCTCCCACTGTGGTGTCAGTGAGAACCATATACCACCACAGTCAGGTTAGAAGTGACTCGCTCCTTTGGGCGAAAGACCCCTCCCACCTGGGTGTCATTTGGAACTCATATACCCCAGTAGCCAGGATAGAGGTGACTGGCACCTCCCACTTGGGAATGGGGTTAACTCTTATATCACCTTAGCCAGGTAGAGGGGACACGCCTCTACAAACACCAAAGATCCCTCCCACATGGGTGACTGGCGAGGGAGGGTTCATATACAGCTACAGCAGGGGTAGCAGCCACTCACCCCTCCAGGTGGAAGATCCCTCGCTCCTGGGGGAAGAAGGGGGCATTTATACCCCTGAAGCCAGTGTTGAGGGGACTCGCCCCTTCAGGCGGGAGACTCTCACACCTGGGTGGGAGAGGAGCTCATATACATCTGCAGCCAGGGTAGTGGGGACTCGCCCCTCTAGGCAGGAGAACCCTCCCTCCTGGGTGTTGCTGGGAACTTGTATACCACCGTAGCCAGGATAGTGGAGACTTGCCTATCTAGGCTGGAGAACCCTCCAACCTGGCTGTCTGTGGGAGCTCATATACCACCAAAGCCACAGTAGAATGTATGTGCACCTCTTGGCAAAAGACTTCCCCCTTCCACCAGGGTGTCAGGGGGAACTCACATACCGCCTCAGACAGGGTAGAGGAAACTTGCCCTCCATGCGGTAGATCCCTCCCACCTGTGTGTGGTAGGGGAGATACTAAACCGCCACAGCCAGGGGAGAGGGGACATGCCCCTCCAGGTGTGAGACCCCTTCCACTGGGTTTCCGAGGGAGCTCCTATACAACCAAAGGTGGTAAACTCCTCAAACCTGGTTGTCATAGGAATTCCAAAACTGCAGAAGCCAGGGTAGAGAGGACTCGCCCCTCCTGGCAAGAGACCCCTCCCACCTGGGTGTCAGGGGCAGCTCTTATATACCTGCAGCCAAGGTAGAAGGGACTAGCAACTTCAGGTAGTAGACACCTCCCATATGGGTATGGGAGGTGGAGCTCCTATACTGCTGCAGCCAGGTTACTGGGGACTTGCCCCTCCAGGCAGGAGACTCCTCCCACCTGGGTTTCACTGGAAGCTTGTGTACCACCTTAGCCAGGGTAGACGGGACTCGCCTGTCCATGTGGAAGACCATTCCCACCTGTGTGTAGGGGGTCACTTGTACAGCGCCTTAGCCAAGGGAGAGAACAGTTTCCCCTCCAGGCATGAGACCCCTCCCACCTGGGTGGAGAGGGGAGCTCCTATACCACTGCAGCCAGGGTAGATGGGACTCGCCCCTCCAGACTAGAAACCCAAACAACCTGGGTGTTAGGGAAAGCTTGGAGGGTCAAAAGAGGCCACTGTGAGGAGATACCTAGTGTATGGAGTTTGTGGGGGTTGTCGATTTGCAGCCTGGACCCATTTGAGGAGGCAAGGATATAGATAGCAGGGAAAGTGAAAGTTCCTGGCAGTGCCAGGATACCATAGCACCAGTGGAACAGAGGAGAGGCACAGGATGTGGTCTATAAAAAGAGGCCTGAAACCAAGGGAAGTGAAAGTGTACTTGAGAAAGGCAGCCAGAGGATCAAGCAAGGAGCTGTGCCCAGTAATGGAGAGCCACGTTCTAGCACCTAGGGTAGCGTGAATGAAAACAGATATGGAAGGGGAGGGGAGGGATGGGAGAAATATGAGCAGGTGGCACAGGGGGAGGAAGGCTGAAGGCCCAGGTCCACTGCAGGGTTTCAGAATTGGTAGTAGGGCACAGGTTGAGGGAGGCAAAAGGGCCCAGATAAGGGGCAGGGCTACATTTTCCCAAAGGGAACCCACAGGGCCATGAGGCCAGGTCAACTACCTGGCCTGGTGAGCATCCTGGGAAAGGGATCAGGAAAGTTGCCCTGGCAGAGGAAGAAACGTCAAGAGGACCAAAGGAGGGCACAGCCTCAAGGGCTGCAGTATGGGTGTGGGTGGGGTTGGAAGCTAAGAGAAGGGACCTAGAAGAGGGTCCAGGCCAGGGCAGAGCAGGGAAGAGCAGAGCCAGTAACGCATGGCTGCACTAGGCTACTGCAGTACAGGGAAGCCAAGGGGAGGAGAGAAGAGGCCCAAGTGAGGGGCCCTCAGACAAAACCCAGAAATTAAAGGAACAAGAAGGGAACCAGAGTCTCAAGGGAGGTGCCAGGCAAGGGAATGGAGTTCCAAGGGCCAGGGCTTAGGCAGGAGGCTTAGGACAGTGAACAAGACTTGGGAGGGAAGTCAGCGGATCCAGCATGGGGCAGTAAGGCTTCAGGCTCCAGGCCTAGTGCCACCTCCAGGTGTCAGAGTTCCTGGTGCAAGACCAAGTACCCAGAAAGAGTAAGTGGGCCAGGTGAGGGGCAGGGCTCTGTTTCTCATAAGGCACTCTGGCCCATGTGAGACTCCATAGAGAGGGACATGGAAAAGGAGCCCTGGCAATGGAAGGGGGCCAGAAGGAGGGATATGGGAGGGCATGGCCAGGGGTCATGGTAGGTGTGTGGTTGATGGAGAGCCAGGACCCTAGCCAGGTGCTCAGACAGTGTATCCGCATGACCAACCTAGGACGAAGGACCCAAGGAGCAGGAGACTCATGAGCACCAGGGGAATTCGTGAGGAAATAGGGAGGATGAGCTGCATGAGGGCCATGAGACAGAGGGAGCCATCTGGCAGGCCTAGGGGCGCCCTCTAGCAGGCCCAAGCAAGGGGGCCAAGAGTTCAGACCCAACATGAAGAGACTCCACACTTTGCGAAGGGACATGAGGAAAGCAGTCAGAGGCTCAAGGGAGCACATAAGACAGGGACAGGAACTCCAAGGGTCTGGGTTAGGGAAGGCTGGGATAGGGTAGGGGCAGCATGCAAGGCCAGAGGGCAGGGCTGGGTTGGAACAAGTACCATGTTAACTGCCCAGGCCTCAAGGTTCAGGAAGTGAAGGGGACTCAGGAGAGGGGCAAGGCTGTGTTTCCCAAAGGGAGCATTAAGGGTGCAGAGGGGAGCCAATTTCATTCCTCTACCCCAGGTGAGTAGATCCTCAGAGAGGGTCATGGAACAAAGGAGGTGAAGCCAAAGAGGGGACTGTGAGGGTATACCTGGTGTACAGAAGTGTATGGGGGGGTCAGGCTGCCAGGACGCATTTGAGCAGCGTAGGCTAGGGAGAAGCAGGGGGAGCAGAGGTTCTGGGCAATTCCAGGATACCACAGCATGAGGAGATCAGAAGGAAGGCACAGGAGGGTGCCGGCAAAAGGGGTCTGAAACCTAGGGACAGGGAAATGGTCCTCAAGAAGGGTAGCCAGGGTATCATAAGGAGCCAGGCCCAGTAATGGAGAGCCAAGTGCTAGCACCTGGTCCTGGGTGAAAGAAAATAAATATGGAGGGGGAGCAGCGGGAGGGGAGAAAGTGGAGTGGGTGGCACAGGGGGAGAAGGGCTCAAGGCCTGGGACCACTGCAGAGTATCAGGGGTCAGGAGCAGGGTCCGAGGGAGGCTGAAGGGTCCAGGTAAGGGGCAGTCCTACGTTTTCCAAGAGGCCAGGTCAAGTTGCCTGGCCCTGGTGGGCATCCTGGGAAGGGAATCAGGAAAGCGGGAGAGACAGAAAAGACAGGAGGGCCAAAGGAAGGCACAGCCTGAAGGGCTGCATGAAGGGTGTAGGTTGGGAGGGGGCCAGGACCCCATCAAGGAGCCCAGACAAGGGACTTAGAGGAGGGCCTAGGCCAGGGAAGAGCAGGGAACACTGGGCCAGTAAGGTGGGCCTGCTCTAGGGTACTATAGTACAGGAAGTCAAGGGGAGCAGGGAAGCTGCCCCAGCCAGGGGCCCTCAGACAATGCTCAGAAATGCAGTGAGAAAGAACGGCTACCAGAGGCTCAAGCGAGGAGCCAAGCCATGGAACGGAGAGCCAAGGGCCAGGGCTTGGGCAGGGGGCTCAGTACACTGGACAAGATTTGGGAGGGAAGGCA
>NW_026005567.1:71931-101267 GCF_001458135.2 Marmota marmota marmota | reverse complement strand
TCCTATACCTCCACAGAGAGGGCACTCAACCCTCCAGGTGGAAGATCCCTTCCACCTGGTTGTCAGTGGAGTTCATATACTGCCACAGTCAGGGTAGAGGGGACAAGCCATTGAGGCAGGAGACCCCTCCCACCTGAGTGTAGGGGGAGGCTCTTATACCACTGTAGCCAGGGTAGAGGGGACTCCCCTTTCCAGGCAGAAGACACCTCACACCTGGGAATTGGTGGCAAATTGTATTCCGCCTTAGCCTGGGTAGAGGGGACTCGCCCATGCAGGCCAAATATCCCTTCGACCTGGTTGTCAGGGAAGTTCATATACTGCCACAGGCAGGGTAGTGGGGACTCGCTACTCATGGCGGGAGACGCTCCCCCCTGGGTGTCAGGGGGAGATCCTTTACCGCTGCAGCCATGGTAGAGGGGATTTGCCCCTCCAGGCGAGAGACCCATCCAACCTAGGTGTCAGGGAAAGCTAGTATACCACTGCAGCCAGGGTAGAGGTGCTCACCCATTCAGGTGGGAGAACCCTCCCATCTGGGTAAGGGGAATCTCCAATACAAAAGCTGACAGAATAGAGGGGACTTGCCCCTTCAAGCAGGAGACCCCTCCCACTTGGGTGTCAGGTGGAGCTAATATACCCCAGCAGCCAAGGTTGAGGCCACTGGCACCTCCAGGCGAGCGACACCTCTCACCTTGGAATGGGGGTAACTCCTATACCGCCTTAGCCTGGGTAGAGGGGACTAGCCCCTCCAGGCGGGAGACCCCCTCCTTCCTGGGGATAGGAGGGGGCTCTTATACCCCTGCAGCCAGTGTTGTGTGAACTCGACCCTTCAGGTGGGAGACCCTTCCACCTGGGTGTGGGACGTTAGCTCCTATACTGCTGTAGCCAGAGTAGTGGGGTCTGGCCCCTCCTGGCAGGATACCCCTCCCACCTTGTTGTCCAGAGGAACATGTATACCAACTTAGCCAGGGTAGAGGAGACTCACCATCCAGGAGGCAGACCCCTCCAACCTGGCTGTCAGCAGCAGCCCATATATCACCAAAGCCAGTGTAAAAAGTACTCTCCCCTCCTGGTGGGAGATCCCTCCCACCAGGGTGTTAGGGGTGAAAGGAAAATGGCCACAACAATTGCAGTGACTACTGCTTTATTGCAGCAGTGCCAAAGAGGCAAGAGAGGAGGGGGGGAGGAAGAGGAAAGAGAGAGCAAGGGAGAGTGAAAGCAAGAGAGGGAGACAGTGAGAGCAAGAGAGAGGGGACTGGTAGGAGGGAGGGAGTTTTTATAGCCAAATTCTAATGGGGTCTCTGGGTCTGCAATCTGCCTTGTTGGTGGACAATAATTGGACCACACAGTAGTTGCTAAGGGTGTCATCTTGTCAATGAGTCCAGACAAGAGAAGGGTGCGAGGAGGAAGGCAAATAGAGGGCATGACAGGGGGTCATGGTGGGTGCACTGTAGGATGAGGGCAATGACCCAAGACAGGGCCCCAGGCAAGGGACCCACCAAACTGATTGTGATGAGGAACCCAAGAAGCAGGAGACCTGCAAGCCCCAGGAAAAAGCATGAGGGTAAGGGAGATTGGGGCTTTGTGAGCACCAGGAGATACAGGGAAGTGCAAGAGACACCTAGGTGAGCCGGCTGGGGGGGCCAAAGTAAAGGGCCCCCAGGTCAGACCCAACACGAAGAGATTCCATGCTATGCCAAGGGACATGGGGAATATGGTCATGGGCTCAGGTGAGCGCCCAGCCCCGGAGACTGGAGTACAAAGGGTCAGGGTTAGGGAGGGCTGGGTTGGTTTAGGGGAAGCATTCAAATTCAGAGGGAAGGGGAGGGAAGGGAGGAGATCGCTCAGGGCTGGGTTGGAGCAAGTCCCATGTTAACTGCAAGGCCTCAAGGTACATGTGATGAAGGGGACTAAGGTGACTGGCAAGGCTGTGCTTCCCATTGGAAGTATTCAGGGTGCAGAGACCAGCCAATTCCACTCCACTGTCCCAGGTAAGTAGATCTTCAGACAGGAACCTGGACCAATGAGGGGAAAAAGAGGGTACTGTGAGTGGATAACTGGCATGTGGAGCTTGGCCGGATCAGTGGGTGGCAGGACCAAATTTAGCAGCCTAGGCTAAAGCAAAGTAGGGGTAGCAATGGGTCCAAGCAGTGCTAGGATACCACATCATGAGGGAATTAGAGGGGAGGTACAGGAGAGGGCCGGTAAAAGGGTCCTGAAACCAAGGGACAGGGACCGGTTCCTGGAGTAGAGCAGCCAGGCGCTCAAGCAAGGAGCCAGACCCAGTGATGGAGATCCATGTGCTACCACCTGGACCTGGGTGAATGACAAAGACATGGTTGTCTGTGGGAGCTCTTATACTTCTGCAGCCTGGGTAGAGCCCATTGCCTCATCCAGGTGAGAGACCCCTACCACCTTGGTGTCCAGGCGATCTTGTATTCTGCATCAGCCCTTGTAGAGGGGACCCACCCTTACAGTTATGAGATCACTTACACCTCTGTGCCCAGTGGGGGGAGGCTAGTGTACAACTGCAGACAGGGTATCAGAAACTTGCCCCTCCAGACGGGATACCCCTTTCACCTGGGTGTCAGGGGGAGCTCTTATCTTGGCACAGCCAGAGTAACAGGGACTCGCCCCTAAAGACAAGAGACCCCTCACATCTGGGTTTGTACAGTGGGCTCCTACATAGCTGCAATTAGGGTAATAGGGACTGACTCTCTCCTCAAAGCAAGAGACCCCTTTCACCTGGGTGTGGTGGGGAACTCATATACCTCCACAGGCAGTGCGGAGGGGAGTCGCCCCTCCAGGAAGGAGACGCCTCCCAACTGGGTGTCCAGAGAGCTAGAACTCTGCCCCAACCAGGGTATAGGGGACTCCAGCTTCTAGGTGGGATACCCCTCCCACCTGAGTGTTGGGTCAACCACATGACCAGCACACTGGTTTCATTAAAGAGATTTGTAGCATAGAAGTTAACTAGTGAGATCGAAATAAACACACAGACTCAATTACCTTTTTCTATGACCAGGTCTGAGATGGCTCTCCACCCTGGCTCTCACCTCGATCCACCCGGTGGGGCAGCAAGGCTTACTCAGGACTAGCAGGAGAGAGAGAGAGCACGCCAGGGAGTGGGCTTTTATTGGGCAACAAGAAATTCAAGGGAAAATTCCATCCAATGAAGGTCGAGGGGGTCAGCATTCCAAAGTCAGGGTCAGTGATTGGTCTCAGGGTCAATGGTCAATCACACCCCCACTCAGACAGGCTCTCACACCTGGAAAGGGTGGGGATAGCTCCAACACAGTTTGGTCACAACACCTCACACCCAATCAGGGAGGTGCCCAATAACATGTGAGAATGGCTTCCCACATATTCTCTCTTTTTTCTCTTAAAAATCAGGTGGTGGTTCACTCTTTCGAGTTCCTGCATTCTTGTTCTGAAGACTTGCCATCCTATAATTACAACACAAAAGAGAAGTAACAGCAAAGAGAACAGTCCAATAATGTACCAGGCCAAGTGTTTAAGAATATTTCTAGGGTTAAATTCATTTAACTCCTTCAATATTTGGTTAGCCAAAGAAGAAGGATCTGAAAAATCTGCTCTATTATTTTGAATGTCTTGGATATGGTGATGAAATTCCAGAAAATCCAAGCTATTATTATTATTTTGCCAAATACCTAACAAATGGTTTTTAATCTTCTCCCAATCCCAGAGAGAAGCATTGTACTTGGCAGCTGTAACACACACACACATTTATAATTTGAGTGGCATTTAATAGTTTCTTTAAATTTTAAAGCTGAAAGCTCATTACCTATGTCTATAACAGTCACCTCTAAGGTGATTAATTTAGTCTCAATCCTTTCATCAATATTTACTTGATTACACAGAGCCTTGGAAGTATTTTGAGCTAAATTATTAAGAAATTTTGCATGCTGAATATTTTGAGACCATGTCAGAGATGCAGAAACAGTGGATGCAATGAAAGAGACTAATGCCAAAACACCAACAATTATAATTCCAATAGCACGTTTAGGTCTTGCTAGCTGGGAATGAATTTGCTGCAAGACTTGTAAACCAGTATCAGCATACCATGGCTCTGAAATATTAGCAGGTAATAAAACAAAAGAGGGATGATGAAGTATCAGCACTCCTTTTCCTCCATTATTCCTAGTAATACAATTGGTTAGGTTACATTTGTTACATGTAACAACATATCTGTCATCTATCCATTTAACTTTTACATTTCCAATAATTAAAAAGAGATTGGACACAGGCTCATAAGCCATAGCAAGATCCTTCCTTACAGTTCTTGCCAACAAATTTTGGTAAAGGCTTGTCTGTAAAATGTAAGAATTCTGAGGCAGCAATTAAGCACCAAACATCCTTTTGAATTTCACCCTCACTGTAAGTCAAAATATTATTGACAAATCCTGCAGGTGTCATAGCAGAATTTTTTCGTAATTGTCTCTTATCAATTTTTGGAGACCAATCTAAAATATACCCACTATCTTTAGACACCTTATGTTGTACAGGAAAAGTATTTACACAATCCATCCATCTAGGAAAGGTGCCAATATCAATTGTAGAACTATTTGGACAGTGGGGTATCCATGGAGGTTTTGCAGAAATGACTGGCTTGTTATGGGAAAGTCCTATCTTAATTAATGATCTAGTATAAGGTTTTAAGTCTCCATAAATAGAATAATTAGTCAATCTAGGTCTACCAATCACTATCTTTTCCTCGAATGATACTTTCAGACAGCCAGCATGTTTATCGCAGGACCAACACAAAGGTAATTGGGCACTGTAGCCAGAATAATTAAATCTAGTCACATGATTGGGAGCAATATGAGTATCTGTAAATCCTCCTATCATGAATGAGTCATTAGTAAACACTGGAATAGATTCTCCAGTCCACACAGCTGGATGTACCAGGGGTGGATCTGGGAAATATGTCCAGTAAGTGTCTATCTGATTCCCCTTTACCTGACAGCTCAGCAGGGCAATTACTGTCACTACCATCAATACTGGGGTCCTGTTCTTTCCTAGGAGTCGAATTATTCGGGAAGCCTGTGTTGTTAACTTCTTCACGTCTTCCCATGAAATCAGCTTTTCGGCTGGGTCAATCTGGTGTCTTTTTGTCTCTTTCCGATATCTCTTCCTTTTGGATGGGGGCTTCTCTGGGTCGATCTTCAGTCATTTGATCTCTGCTCTATCTTTTCCATGTCTGATTGCGAGTTCAGGCACCCAGACAGGACAAAAAGCACCTTCTGGAAAAATACAAGCATGACCTCTGCCCCACACAATCACTGGGTCTGAGCCTTTCCATTGATCAGTCTGTAAATCATTCCACAATACTCTGCCTAAAGGGCCTGTTACTGAGGGACACATTTGCCTCTCAATGGCAGTGTGACCTTCTACTTCACAGTTTAAAAAATTTAAAAGGAACAAGGCATGATTGAGGTTATTTTGGGGAGTCATAATGAGCTCGTTCCACAATGGCTTGACCTTGGGGGTTATAAGGAATTTCTGTTTTATTATTAATTTGAAACTCTTGGCAAAATCATTGAAAAGAAGTGCTTACATAAGCTGGTGTATTATCTGTTTTAATCTGCATAGGGCACCCTAACACAGAAAAAGCTGCTAGGCAATAAGAAATTACATGTTGATTATTTTCCTTAGTACGTGCTGTGGCAAAAATAAATCTGAAATATGTGTCCATTATGACATGTACATAATATTGCTTACCAAATTGAGGAATATAAGTTACATCCATTTGCCATATTTAATTTGGTTTTAATCAACAGGGATTTACCCCTGATGGTGGAGATGGAGTGTGAATAACACACTTAGGGCATTGGCTTACAATTTGACGAGCTTATTCTCTGGTAATATTAAATTTTTTTATGTAAGCTTGAAGCATTTTGATGATGAAAGGAATGGGAAGCTTGTGCACAGTCATATGAAGACATCTGTTGACAAAAGCTACTAATTTATCAATTTTGTCATTACCTGAAACTAAAGGTCCTGGAAGATTAGTATAAGCCCGTATGTGTCCTATGAAACATGGGTATTTTCACATTAGAACTGCCTTCTGTAAATTATGAAATAATTCAAATAACTCTTGTGATGAAGTATACCCAATAACTGAAGTTTCAATATTTTTGTTAACTCCAACTGTATATAAGCTGTCAGAATAAATATTAATATGCTCATTTGAAAAGTAATTTAAGGCACAAATCAGAGCTTGAAGCTCTGCTCTTTGGGCAGAAGTATATGAAGTTTGCATTACCTCTGTGTGAACATGACTATAAAAACCTGCTTCACCTGAGCTTGAACCATCAGTGAACACTGATAAAGCTTCATCTATAGGATGTGCACACACAATCTTTGGAAAAATAAGTGATGTTAATGATGCAAATTGGATAATCTTATCACGAGGGTAATGGCTATCTATCTGGCCAGGAAAATCAGCAAAAGCTATCTGCCATAAGCTAGAAGTTTGAAAAATCCAATTAGTTTTTTGAACAGAATATGGAATAATTATGATATTAGGCTCAGATCCAGTTAATTGTAAAATCCTAGTTCTACCTTTAATTACTAATTGAGCAATAGAGTCATGAAAAGGGATTAATGTTTTTTGAGGGGAGAGGGATAAATAAATCCAATCAATAACTCCTAATCTTTGTCATATGGCTCCTGTTGTGGTATGCTCAGTTGGAAATATTAATAAATACATTATTTCCTTAGGATCAACTCTAGTAAGTTGTGCATTTTTAATTGCATTTTCAAACCTTTTTAAGGCTGTTCTAGCCTCTAAGGTCAGGTGATATGGAGAGATTGGAGAAGGATTTCCTGTAATATCTGAAATAAAGGACTTAACTCAGAAGTAGTTAGTTTTAAGGATGGCCTCAGCCAATTAATATCTCCTAATAGCCTTTGAAAATCATTAAGGGTTTGTATGGAAACTGTTTGTTCTGCTCCAGTAAAATAAAGATGGCGGCCCCCATGGTGGGCACGATGACGTCAAATTGTGCGACCATCATCTAATTCCTCATTTTCGGCCCGGGGGAGGACCGACAGGAAGTTTGTGTTCCAGCCAGGCGAAAATGATGACAAGAAGGCAGGCTCATCCATGCCACTTTGATCCACCACGTGGGGTTGAGCCCTGCAATATCTATTATCAACAGTAGATGGAGCCCTGAACTTAAAATTACGCGTGCAACATTTTCGCGCAAAATGATTATTTCTCCCGCAGAGATACCATCTTCCACGGGGTTTCCGAACAAATTCCTGTGGTTTTAGGGTTTCTTTCAGGGCTGTGGCTAGTGTTACTGTCTGCAAATGGGTGGAATCAATCTCAGAACACAAGCGGATAAACTCAGAAACTGTTCTCTTTTTAGGGTGCGGTCTAAGAATATCCTGACAATATTTATTCACATTTTCAAATGCCAATTGCTTAACAATAAACTCGCACGCCTCTGGGTCTCCAATAGAACTATTTGCTGTCTGATAAAATCGGGCTACAAAATCCAAATATGGCTCACTGGCACCTTGCTTGACTCTGGTAAGAACTAATTTGGATTGGTCCTTGGAGACTATTTCTTTCCAGGCACATTTAGCACAGTTATCTGATCATACACTACAAATTCATAATTTAACTGTCTTTCCAAATCAGCAAATTCACCCGTTCCTAAAAACATTTCTACTGGGGTCTGTAAATTTTGTTTTCTATTCCTTTCCGCTTCTTCAGTACAAAAATCAGCCCAATAAGAACACCAAAGTAAGAAATCCCCCCCACTCAAAGAAGATCTGGCTAACGAAATCCAATCACTCAGTGGAAGTGGTTGTGAGGATATAGTATCAATTAAGTTCTGTACAAAAGGTGTATTCGGACCATATGTCTCACAAGCACTTTTCAAGGCATTAGTGGTTTTCATCTTTTCCCAGTTTTTGAACAAGTGAATGACCAAGACCAGAGAGTTCGAATTCATGCTGTAATTCCATTTAAAACTGTCAGGGGGAGCTCCTATACCACCACATCAGGGAAGAGAGGACTCACCCCTGCAGGTGGGATACCCCTCCCACCTGGGTTCTGTGGAGCTCCTACACCACTGCAGGTGGGGTATAGCGAATTCAACCCTCAGATGGGAGACCTCTTCCACCTGGGTGTCCTGAGGAGCTCCTATACTGCTGCAGTAGGTTAGAGGGGTCTCTAGCCTCCTGGTCAAAGACTCCTTTCAGTTGGTTGTCAGGGGAGCTCCTATACTGCAGCAGTCATGGTAGAGGGAACTCCTACTTCTAGGCGGGAAACCCCTCCCTCCTGGGTGTCAGGAGAAGTTCCTACACCACTGCAGCCAGGGTAGAGTGGATTTGCCCTTCCAGTTGGGAGACTCCTTTCAACTTGGGTGTCTGGGTAAGCTCCTATACCCCTCAGCCACGATAGTGGGGACTCACACCTCCAATCGGGAGACCCTACATCCAGGGTATCTGGGGGAGCTTGATTAATGGAACAACCAGGATAGAGGGGACTCACACTTCCAAGAAAGATACCCCTACCACCTGGGAGTCTGGGAAAGATTTTATACAGCCATAGCCAGGGTAGAGGTGATTCACTTATCCTGGCAGGAGAACCCTAACACAGGGGTGTCTGGGGAGCTTGTATACCCCCAAACCAGTGTAAAGGGGACTCACCACTTCAGTCAGGAGGCCCCATAACCTAGGTGTCCAGGGGAGTACCTATACCACAAGAGCCAGGGGAGAGGGGAATAGAATCTTCAGGCGGAAGATTCATTCCACCTGCCTGCCAGGGGAGTTCATATACTGCCACAGAAGGTAAAAGAAACTCGCTACTGGAGGTGGGATACCCCTCACACCTGGGTGTAGGGGGGACCTCCTATACCACTACAGCCAGGGTAAAGTGGACTTGCCTCTCCAGGCTGGAGATCCACCCAGCTGGGTGTCAGGGGAAGATCCTTTACAACAACACCCAGGGTGAAGAGGACTCGACCCTCCAGGGGAGAGACCCATCCAACCTGGGTGACAGGGAAAGCTAGAAAACCAGTGCAGCCAGGGTAGAAGGGATTTGCCCCTTTAGGCAGGAGAACACTCCCATCTGGGTATGGAGAGGAGCTTGTATACCTCAGCATTTTGAATAGAAGGGACTCGCCCCTCCAAGCAGGAGACCCCTCCCACCTGGGTGTCTTGGAGAGGTGGTAAACCTCCTCCTGGCTTGTGACCCCATAACCTGGTTGTCGGGGGAGCTCCTATACTGCCAGAGACAGGAACAGGGGACTCAACCATCCAGGCAGAATATCCCCTCCACCTGCTTGTCAGGGGAGTGCATATACTCCCTCAAGCAGGGTAGAGGGGACTCGATGCTGGAGGTGGGAGACCCCTCCCACCTGATGTGTAGGGGGTACCTCCTATACCAATGCAGCCAGAGTAGAGGGGCCTTGCCTTTCCAGGCCAGAGACCCTTCTACCTTAGTGTCAGGGGTAGATAATTTCCCGCAGCAGCAAGGGAAGAGGGGACTCATCCCGCCAGGTGGGAGACCCCCCCCACCTGGGTTTCAGGGAGAGCTCTTATGCCGCTGCATCTAAGGTAGAGAGGACTCGCCTCTCCAGCCAGGACACCTCTCCCACCTGGGTGTCAGGGGGAGTTCCTACACTGCTGCAGCCAGGGTAGAGTGGACTTGCCTTTCAGTCAGGAGACCCCTCAACCTGGGTGTCTGGGTGAGCTCCTCTACCTCTGCAGCAAGGATAGAGGGGACTCACCCATCCAATCCGTAGACCCTTCCCACCTGGGTGTCTGAGGGAGCTTGATTACTGCAGCAGCCATTTTAGAGGGGATTCGCCCCTGAAGGCAGGAGACTCCTCCCACCTGGGTGTAGGGGAGACCTCCTATATCACTGCCACCAGGGTAGAGGGCACTCACCACTGCAGGCAAGAGACACCTCCCTCTGGATGTCAGAGAAAGCTAGTAAACCACTGCAGCCAGGTAGAGGGGACTCGCCCTTTAAAGTAGGAGAGCTCTCCCCTCTAGGTATGGGGGTGGGCTGCTATATCAGAGCAGCCAGAATAGAGGGGACTCACCCCTCCAAGCAGGAGACGCCTCCAACCTGGGTGTCTGGGAAAACTGGTAAACCCTTGCACCCAGGGTAGGGGGAAGTCACCCCTCTAGGTGGGAGACCCCTCCACCCTGGAGGTCAGGGGAAGCTCCTTAACCTCTGCAGACAGGGAAGAGTGGACTTGCCCCTCCAGGCGGAAGACCCCTCCCACCTGGGTGTCAGGTGGAACTCATATATTCCAGCAGCCAGGATAGAGGAAACTCCCACCTCCAGTCGAGAAACACCTCATACCTGGGAATGGGAGTAACTCCTATACCCCCTTAGCCCAGGTAGACTGGGATCGCCCCTCTAGGCAGAAGAACCCCTCCCACCTGGGTGTAAGGTGGAACTAATATACCCCAGCAGCCCAGATAGAGGCAACACGCATCTCCAGGTGAGAGACACCTCCCACCTCTGAATGGCGGTAACTCCTATATGGCCTTAGCCAGGGTATAAGGGACTTGCGCCTCCAGTCGGGAGTCACCTCCCAAATGGATGTCTGGTAAGGCGGTGTTGTTATGTAGCTGCAGCTTGGGTAGCAGCAACTCACCCCTTCAGGCGGGAGACCCCCTTCCTTCTAGGGTAAGAGGGGGCTCTTATTCCCCTGCAGCCAGGGTTGAGGGGACTCGCCCCTTCAGGTGGGAGATCCTCCCACCTGGGTGTCAGGGGTAACTTGTACACCACCTTAGCCAGGGTAGAGGAGACTTGCCCATCCAGGTGGGATACCCCTCCAACCTTGCTGTAAATGGGATCTCTTATACCATCATAGCCAGGGAAGAAAGTGCTTGCCCTTCTTGGTGGGAAACCATTCCAACCAGGGTGTCAGGGGGGATCATATACCACCACAGCCAGGATAGAGGGGACTCACAACTTCAGGCAGGAGACCCCTCCCACCTGGGTGTCAGGGGGGAGCTCTTTTACCACTGGAGCTATGGTAGATGGTACTTTCCCCTTCAGGCAGGAGAACCCTCCCACCTGGGTGTTGGGGGGAGCTCCTATACCGCCAAAGCCAGGGAAGAGAAAACTCTTCCCTCCAGGAAGGAGACCCCTCACACCTGGGTGTTGGAGAAGCTCCTATACCACTTCAGGCGGGGTAGAAGGAATTCTACCCTCCAGGCTGGAGACCTCTTCCACCTGGGTGTCCTGGGGACCTCCTATACCACTGCAGCAGGGAAGAGGGGACTCTAGCTCCTGGCTGGTGGCTCCTCCCAATTGGATGTCAGGGGAGCTCCTATATGGCAGCAGCCAGAGAAGAGGAGACTCCACCACTAGGCGGGAGACCCCTCCCACTTGGGTGTCTGGGAGAGCTGGTGCACCCCATAAACCAGGGAGGAGGGAAGTCACCCCTCTAGGTGGGAGACCCTTCCCACCTGGGTATCAGGCAGAGCTCATATACCTCAGCACTCAGGGTAGAGGCAACTTGCACCTCCAGGCGAGAGACACCTCCCACCTGTGAATGGGGAAACTCCTATACTGCCTTAGCCAGGGTAGAGGGGACTCGCCCCTCCAGAAGAAAGACCCCTCCCACATGGGTGTCTGGCTCTGGGGGGTTCATATACAGCTGCAGCTGGAGTACCAGCCACTCGCCTTCCAGGCAGGAGACCCCTCCCTATTGAGGGTAGGAGGGGGCTCTTATACCCCCAAGCCAGGGTTGAGGGGACTCGCCCCTTCAGGTGGGAGGCCCTATCACCTGGGTGTCATGGGGAACTTGTATTACCACCTTAGTCAGGGTAGAGGAGACTCGCCCATCCAGGAGGGAGATCCCTCCAATCTGGCTTTCAGTAGAAGCTCATATACCCCCACACCCAAGGAAGAAAGTGCTTGTCCCTCCTGGTGGGAGTCACCTCCTGGTTGGTGTCAGTGTGAGATCATATACTGCCACAGCCAGGATAAAGGGGACTCACACCTCCAGGAAGGAGGCCACTTCCACCTGGGTATCAGGGGGAGCTCTTATACATCTGCAGCCTAGGTAGAGGGTACTTTCTGCCTCAGGTAGGATATTCCTACCACCTGGGTGTCTGGGAGAGCTTGTATACAGCTACAGCCAGGGTAGAGGGGACTCATTTCTCCAGGCGGGAGACCATTCCCATCTGGGTGTCTGGGGGAGCTCCTATACCCCCACAACCAGTGTAGAGGAGACTCACCCCTCCATTCAGGAGACTTCATGTCCTGAGTGTCAGGGGAGCTCCTATACAGCCAGAGCCAAGGTAGTGGGGACTCGACCCTCCAGGTGGCAGATCCCTTCTACCTGGTTGTCAGTGGAGTTCATATACTGCCATAGCAGGGTAGAGGGGACTCGCCACTGGAGGCAGGAGAATCCTCCCACTTGGGTGTAAGGGGTACCTCCTATCCCACTCCAGCCAGAGTAGAGGGGACCAACCTCTGCAGGATGGAGACCTCCCACCTGGATGTCAGGGGGATATACTTTACTTCTGCAGCCAGGATGAAGGGGATGCGACCGTCCAGGTGAGAGACCCACCAACCAGGGTGTCAGGGAAAGCTACTAAACCACTGCACCCAGAGTAGTGGAGACTCGCCCATTCAGGCAGGAGACGTATCTCATCTGATTATGGTGGGGAGCTCATCTGAGTATGGTGGGGAGCTCATCTGAGTATGGGGGCAGGGGAGCTCGTATACCACAGAGACAGAATAGAGGGGACTCAGCCCTCCAAGCAGGAGACCCCTCCCACCTGGGTGTCTGGGAGAGTTGGTACACCCCCTCAACTAGGGTATAGGGAAGTCACCCCTCTAGGCTGGAGTCCCCTCCCACCTGGGTATCCTGGAAGCTCCTTAACCACTGCAGCCAGGGTAGAGTGGACTCACCCTCCAGGCTGAAGACCCCTTCCACCTGGGGGTCAGGTGGAGCTCAAATATCCCAGCAGCCAGGGTAGAGGCAACCTGCACATTCACGTGAGAAACACCTCCCACCTGGGAATAGGAGTAACTCCTATATCACCTTAGTCAGAGTACAGGGGACTCGCCCTTCCAGATGGAAGACCCCTCCCAACTGATTGTCAGGTAGAGCTCATATACCCCAGCAGCCAGGATAGAGGAGACTCATACCTCCAGACGAGAGACACCTCCCAACTAGGAATGGGGTAACACCTATACCGCCTTAGCCAGGGCAGAGGAAACTTGCCCCTCCAGGAGGAAGACCCCTCCCACATGGGTGTCTGGTGAGTGCAGGGTTCGTATTCAGCTGCAGCTCGTTTAGCAGCCACTTGCCTCTCAAGGCAGGAGACTCTTGCTCATATAACACTGCATCCAGGCTATTGGGTCTCACATCTCCAGGCAGAAGACCCATCCCACCTGGGTGTTGTGGGGAACTTGTATACCACCTTAGACAGGGTAGAGGAGACTGACCCATCCAGGCGGGAGACCTCTCCAAACTGGCTGACAGCAGTAGCTCATATGCCACCACTGCCAGGATTATAAAGTACTTGCCCCTCCTGGTGGGAAATCCCTCCCACCATGGTGTCAGTGGGAGCTCATATACTGCCACAGCCAGGTAGAGGGGACTCGCCCCTCCAAGCGGGAGAGCCCTCCCACCTGGGTTTCTGGGGGAACTTGTATACCTCTGCATAGAGTGTAGCAAAGACTCACTCCTCCAGTCAGGAGACCCTTCCCACCTGTGTCAGGGGGATTTCACATACTGCCACAGCCAGGGTAGAAAAGACTGGCTCTTCCAGGCGGGAGAGCCCTCCCACCTGGGTGTGTGTGTAGGAGATCCTATACCACCACAGCCAGGGTAGAGGTGACTCGCTGCTCCAGGTGGAAGAACCCTCCCACCTGAGTTTCAGCGGGAGTTCTTATACCACTGCAGCCAGTGTGGAGGGGACTCGCCTCTCCAGCTGAGGACCCCTTCCACCTGGGTGTCCTGGGGAGCTTCTATACCTCTGAAGCCAGGGTAGAGGGGACTTGCATCTCTAGGCGGGAGACGCATCCCACCTGGATGTCAGGGGGAGTTCCTACATTGCTTCAGCCAGGGTAGAGCGGACATGCCCTTCCAGTTGGGAGACCCCCTCCCACCTTGGTGTCTGGGTGATCTCCTATACCTCCACAGCCAGGGTAGAGGGGACTTGCTCCTCTAAAAGGGAGACCAATCCGAAATGGGTGTCCTGGGTTTTATTACTGCAGCAGTCAGGGTAGAGGAGACCCCTATGGGCGGGTGACCCCTCCCACTTGGGTGTAGGGGGGATCTCCTATTCTGCCACAGCCAGCATAGAGGAAAACAAGCCCCTGCGTGTAGAAGATCCCTCCCACCTGGGTGTACTGGGAGCACTTATATGGCAATAGGAAAAGTAGAGGGTACTTGCCCTCCAGGGGAGATACCCCTCCCATCTGGGTGACAGGGGAGCTTGTATACCACCAAAGATTGGGTAGAGGAGACTCTCCCTTCCATGTGGAAAACCACTCCCACCTGTGTGTAGAGGGAGCACTTGTATACAGCCTTAGTTATGGTAGAGAATACTTGCCATTCCAGGCGAGAGAACACTCCCATCTGGGTGTCTGGGAGAGCTTGTATACCACCACATCCAGGGTAGAAGGGACCCATTGCTCCAGGTGGGAGACCCCTCCCACTTGGGTGTCGGAGAGCTTGAATACCCCCGCAGCCAGTGTAGAGGGGACTCGCCTCTCGAATCAAGAGACCCCATAACATGGGTGTCTGTGGGAGGTCCTATACCTCCACAGAGAGGGGACTCAACCCTTCAGGTGGAAGATCCCTTCCACCTGGTTGTCAGTGTAGTTTATATACTGCCACAGTCAGGGTAGAGGGGACAAGCCATCGAGGCATGAGACCCCTCCCACCTGAGTGTAGGTGCAGGTTACTATACTACTGTAGCCAAGGTAGAGGGGACTCCCCTTTCCAGGCAGAAGACTCCTCACACCTGGGTATTGGTGGCAAATTGTATTCTGCCTTGGCCTGGGTAGAGTCCCCATGCAGGCCAAATATCCCTTCCACCTGGTTGCCACAGGCAGGGTAGTGGGGACTCGCCACTCATGGCGGGAGACGTGCTCCCCTGGGTGTCAGGGGGAGATCCTTTACCGCTGCAGCCATGGTAGAGGGGATTTGCCCCTCCAGGCGAGAGACCCATCCAAACTAGGTGTCCAGGAAAGCTAGTATACCACTGCAGCAAGGGTAGAGGTGCTCACCCTTTCAGGTGGGGGACCCCTCCCATCTTGGTAAGGGGGGATCTCCAATATGAAAGCTGACAGAATAGAGGGGACTTACCCCTACAAGCAGGAGACCGCTCCCACCTGGTTGTCATGTAGAGCTAATATACCCCAACAGCCAAGGTTGAGGCCACTGGCACCTCCAGGTGAGCGACGCCTCCCACCTTGGAATGGGGGTAACTCCTATACTGCCTTAGCCTGGGTAGAGGGGACTAGCCCCTCCAGGAAGAAGAGACCCCTCCCACCTGGGTGTCTGCTGAGAGGGGGGTTCTTATGCAGCTGCATTGGGGGTAGCAGCGACTGGCTTCAAAAGGCAGGAGACCTCTTCCTCCTGGAGATAGGAGGGGACTTTCATACCCCTCAGCCAGTGTTGTGTGAATTCGACCCTTCAGGTGGGAGACCCTTCCACCTGGGTGTGGGGCCTTAGCTCCTATACTGCTGCAGCCAGAGTACTGGGGACTGGCCGCTCCTGGCAGGATACCCTTCCCACCTTTTTGTCCAGAGGAACATATATACCACTTTAGCCAGGGTAGAGGAGACTCGCCCATCCAGGAAGCAGAACCCTCCAACCTGGCTGTCAGCAGCAGCACATATACCACCAAAGTCAGGGTACAAAGTACTTTCTCCTCCTGGCAGGAGATCCCTCCCACCAGGGTGTCAGTGACTCCTGCTTTATTGCAGCAGTGCCAAAGAGGGAGGGAGGGAGGGAGAGAGAGAGAGAGAGAGAGAGAGAGAGAGAGAGAGAGGAAGAGGAAGGAGAGAGCAAGGGAGAGTGAAAGCAAGAGAGGGAGACAGTGAGAGCAAGAGAGAGGGGCCTCATAGGAGGGAGGGAGTTTTTATAGCCAAATTCTAATGGGATCTCTGGGTCTGCAAGCTGCCTTATTGGCAGACAATTAATAGATCACACTGTATTTGCTAAGGGTGTCATCTTCTGCCTTCAGGCAGATGGGGCAGGGGTCAGATGTGGGTTTCTGTTGCACCAGACAGGTGGGGGTCAAATGATCAGCCTTGAGTGGGGTTGAGTATTCAGACTTGATGCAAACAGGTGATAAAGGACCAAACAGAGGGTTTTTTTTAGTGTTTGGGTTATCCTGCAACTAGCATTTGTTCAGATGTCCTGCAGACAACTTAGATCAGCCTGTCTTGCAGCTAACAATGGGGAGTGGATATAGACCACAGCCAGGATAGAGGGAACTCGCCCCTTCATGCACAAGAACCCTCCTTCCTGGGTGACCTGGGAAGCTTGATTACTACAGCAGCAAAGCTAGAGGGGAAAAGACCCTACAGGCAGGAAACCCTTCCTACATGGGTATTTTTGGGGTGAGCTCCTATACTGCTAGAACTAGGGTAGAGGGAACACACTCTGGTAGGTTGAAGACCCCTTCCACAATGGTGTACTGGGAACTCTTATATGTCAAGAGGTAAAGTAGAGGGGACTCGCCCTTCTAGGTGGGATACCCCTCCTACCTGGTGTCAGGGGGCCTTGTATACTGCCAGGGTAGAGGGGACTTGCCTGTCTGTGAGGAAGATCATTCCTACCTGTGTAGGATGCTTGTATACTGCCTTAGCTTGGGTAGAGAAGACTTGCCCCTCCAGGCAGGAGAATCTTCCCACCTTGGGATCTGGTAGAGATTGTATACTGCCACGGCCAGGTTACAGGGGACTCACCCCTACAGTCAGGAGACCCCATAACCAGGGTGTTGGGGGGAGCTCCTATACCAACAGAGCCAGGGGAGAGGGGACTCGACCCTCAAGGTGGAAGATCCTTTCCACCTTGTTTTAAAGGGAGTTCATATACTGCTACAGGCAGGGTAAAGGGGACTCACCACTAGAGGCAAGATAACTCTCCCACCTGGGTGTAGGGGGGGTGTCCCTATACTACTACAGCCAGGATCAAGTGGATTTGCCTCTCCAGGCTAGAGACCCTCTCACCTGGGTGTCAGGGGAAGATCCTTTACTGCTGGAGGCAGGGTTGAGGGGACTTGCCCCTACAGGCGTGATACCCATCCAACCTGGTTATCAGGCACAGCTAGTAAACCAGTGCAGCCAGGTAGAGGGGACTCACGTCTTCAGTTGGAAGAGCTTCCCACCTGGGTGTGGAGGGGAGCTCCTCTACCACTCCAGCCAGTAGTGGAGACTCCTCCCTCCAGGCAGGAGACCTCTCTCATTTGGGTATTGGGGGAGCTTTTATAATCCAGAAGCCAGAGTAAAGGGGACTCACCACTCCAGGTGGAAGACCCCACCCACCTGGGTGTCAGGAGGAGCTCCTATACCACTGTAGTCAGGGTAAAGAGGACTCGCCCCTTCAGGCAGGAGACCTCTCCAACCTGGGTGTGAGGGGGAGCTCATATACTGTCCGGAACTGTGTACAGGTGACTCATCCCTAAAGGTGAGAGAACCCTCACACCTGGGTCTCCTGGGAGGGGGTACTCTTATACAGCTGCAGGCAGGGTAGCAGGAACTTGAAACCCCAGACCGAACATCACTTTAACCTGGGTGTCCAGGGGAGTGCCAATCTTGCAGCAGCCATGGTAAAGGGGAATCGCCCCTAGAGGCAAGGGTCCCCTCCTACCTGATGGTCAGGGGGAGTTCATATACCTCCACAGCCAAGGTAGAGGGTTCTCACCCCTCTAGGCCAGAGACCATCCCACCTGGGTGAATGAGGGAGCTCCTATACAGCTACAGCCAGGATAGAGGGGACTCACCCCTCCAGGCCAGAGACTGTCCCACCTGATTGTCAGGGGAGCTCCTTTACTGCCATAGGCAGTGTAGAGGTTACTCATGCCTACAGGCGGGAGACCACTCCCTCCTGGGTGTTTGGGAGCTTCTCTACTGCATTAGCCAGGGTCGAGGGTACTCTCTCCTCCAGGCAGGAGACCCCTCCTATCTTGCTATTGGGGAGGTACTCGTATACCTCTGCAGCCAGGAGAGAGGAGACTCACCCTACAAGGTGGAAGACCCCTAAACCCTCATTGTCAGGAGACCTTATATACCAGGAGAGGCAGGGAACAGGGGACTCGCAATCCCAGGTGAGAAACCCCTGCCACCTGTGTGTGTGGGAGGGATCTCTTATACCACTATAGCCAGGGTAGTGTAGACTCCCCTCTCCAGACAGCAAACCCCTCCCACCTGGGTGTCACGCAGGAGCTTGTATGAAATGTTAGCCACGATAGAGAGGACTAGCCGCTTCAGGCGAGACGCCTCCCACCAGGGTGTCTGGGGGGAGTTACTATACTATCAAAGCAAGGGTATAGCGTATATGCCACTCGAGTTGGGAGATCCAATCCACGTGGCTGTTAAAGGGAGCTCTTATACAGCTGCAGCCAGGGTACAAGGGACTTGCACCTCCAGACTGGAGATGCCTCCCACCTGGGTGTTGAAAGGATCTAGTATACCTGTGCAACGAGGGTAGAGGAAACTCGACCTTCCAGGTTGGAGACCCCTCCAACTTGGGTTTCAGGGTGGGGGAGCTCTTATACCACAGAAGCCAGGGTAGTGGGGACTTGCCACTCCAGATAGGAGACACCTCCCACCAGAGTGTCAGGGGGAGATCTTATACTATAGCAGCCAGGGTAGAGGGGAATTGCCCCTCCAAGTAGTAGACCCCTCCCACCTAGGTGTCCAGTGGGGGAGCTCGTATGCAGCCTTTCCAGGGTAGAGGAGACTTGCCCCTCTAGTCGGAAGAGCCCTTCCTCTTGGGTGTCAGGTTAGCTCCTATACCACTACAACCAGGGTAGCGGGAACTCGCCCCACCAGGTGGGACACCCTTCCCACCTGGGTGTTACAGGGAGCTTGTATCCCAAGTTAGCCAGTGTAGAGGGGACTGGATTTGTGAGTCACCTCTACCCTGGCTGTGGATGTTTTGATCTCCGCCAAACACCAAGGTGTGAGTGGTCTCCTACCTATAGTGGTGAGTGTCCTTTACCCTGGCTACAGCAGTATAGGAGATTCCCTGGGCACCCAGGTGGGATGGTTTAACTGCATGGAAGAGGGAGTCCTCTTTACCCTGGCTGCTGGGCTTTAGGACCTCCCCCGACACCCAGGAGGGAGTGGTCTTCCATCTGGAAGGGAGAGTCCCCTCTCTCCTGGCTGCAGTGTTATTTGGGGAAAAAGGGGAGTAAGGGGATAGGGTAGCACAGAGAGAGGAGGGCTCAAGGCCTGGATTCACTGAAGGATGTCAGGATTGAGGAGCAGGCCCCAGGATGAAGGAGGACAAAGCCCCCAGGCAAGGGGCATTGCTACCTTTTTCCAAAGGAAGACCACAGGAACAAACATCCCAGTTTCAGTCCCTGGCTCTGGTCAGCATCCTGGGAAAGGGATCTGCAAAAGGAGCCCAGCAGGAATAAGGAAAACAGGAGGGCTGAAGGAGGGTACACTATGAAGTGCTAGATGAAGGGTGTTTGTGGGGTGCAGGCCAGGACCACAGAAAATAGCTCAGACTAGGGACATAGAGGATGGCCTAGGATATGGGTGAGCAGGGAAGATTGGGGCCAGAGAGGCAGGGGCTGCACTAGGGTTTTGAGATGCAGAGAAGCCAACGGGAGTGGGGAAGTGGCCCCAGCAACACGCACAGTTCAAGCCCGGGGAAGCATGGAGCAAGAAAGACCCCCAGAAACTCAAGAGAGGAGCCAGTTGAGGGAATGGGCCAGCACTAGCACAGGTTGCTCAGGACAGTGGACAGTGCTGGAGAGGGAATGCAGGGGATCCAGCAAGGGGGAGACAGGCACAAGGCCCATCACCACTACCAGGTGTCAGGTGCTGCCCCAGGGGCCTGGGGAGAGCAAGTAACCCAATCAAGGTCAGGGTTCTGTTTCCCATAAGGTGCCCTGGCCCAGATGAAGATCAAGGGCCAGGGACCAGGCCAAAGGGCCCGGCAAGAAACAAGGGCCAGGAGGAGTGCAATTAGAGGGTACAATGGGGGTGTCAGGGTGGGTGCAGAGAGGTGCAAGAGTAAGGACTCAATCAAGGATCCCAGGTAAGGGACCCATCCCACTAAAATGTATTAGGGACCCAATGATCAGGAGGACCCTGATCCAGGAAAAATCAGTTGGGTAAGGAGAGGTAGGTTCTGTGCTAGGATGAGGAGATAGACGACTGTGCAAAGGGCACAGAAGGGAGTGAGGTAGGGGGCCAAATCAAGGGGTGCCCAGGTCAGATACGACAGGAAGAGACACCAGTGAAAGGATCACAAACCGAGTAATGGATAAGGAGCTCAGGCTAGCATCCAGGCCAGGGGACTGTAGAGCAAAGGTTCAGGGTGAAGAAGGGGTGCATTGGCTTAGGGGCAGCTTGCAAGGCTAGAGGGCAGGAGAGGGAAGGCAGGGAGTTGCCCAGGGCAACGTCATCACTAGGCCCAACTCTACTACCATTTGTCAAGTTTGGGCAGCAATGCAGGCCCAGACTGGAGGCAGGGCTGTGTTGCCTATAGGGGTCCTTCAGGGACCAAAGGCCAGCAAATTCAACTTCTCTGCCTCCGATGAGTAGATCCTCAGAGAGAGACCAGGACAAAAGGAGGGCAATGTGGTGGATACATTTGGTTCAGGATTGGGTGCATTTCGTTGGGGAGCCAGAAAATATTGGAGCAGACCAGGCTAGGAAGAAGCAGGAGAAGAGGAGGGTCCTGGCAATAGCAAAATACCACAGTACATGGGGAACAGATGGGAGGCACCAGAGGGGTCCCAGCAAGGGGCCTGATATCAAGAGTCAGGGACAGGGTCCTGGAAAAGGATGACCGGGGGCTCCAGCAAGGAGCCAGGCCCAAGAATGGGGAGCCAAGTACCAGGACCCGGTCCTTGGTCCCATCAAAACAGACAGGGCTGGGTTGGGGAGAAAGGGGAGTAAGGGAGAGGAGTGCTAAAAGCCAAGGTTCACTGCTGGGTGTCAGGATGGAGGAGCAGGGCTTGGTATGCTATATTTACCCAAAGGGAGCCCACAGGGCCAAACACCCAGTTCCAGTCCCATGGACGTGGTGATCATTCTGGGAAAGGAATCTTGAAATGGGGCCCAGCAGGGAAAGGGACAACAGGAGGGATGAAGGAGCGTACACCGTGAAAGCCCAGAGGAAGGGTGTTGATGGGGTGCAGGTCAGGACTCCAGGAAGAAGCCCATGGTCGGGACCAACAGGAGTGCTTAGACCAGGAAATGGCAGGGAAGGGTGGGGCCAGGTAGGTGGATGACTGTAGGGTTCTGAGGTTCAAGGAAGCCAAGAACAGTAGGGTACTGGCCTAAGCGAGGCCCATAGGCCAAGCATAGGGAAGGACTGAGTAAAAAGGTCCCCCAGAGTCTCAAGCAAGGTCTCAGGCCAGGGAATGGAGATCCAAAGGCCAGGTCTTGGGCAGGGGGCTCAGAACAGTGGACAAGACTTTGGAGGGATGGCAGAGGATCATTCAGGGGGCAGGCACGACAGTTGTGGGTGGGATGGAGGTCAGGACTCCAGGAAGGAGCCCAGGAAGGGACTTAGAGGAGGGCCCAGGCCAGGTGAGAGCAGGGAACACCTGGCAGGGAAGTCAGGGATGCACTAGGGTAGTGAGGTAAAGGAAAGCCATGGGGAGCAGGGAAGTAGCCTCAGCGAGGGGCCGTAAGACAATGCCCCAAAATCAGTGAGCAAGAATGGCCACCAGAGTCTCAAGCAAGGAGCCAGGCCAGGGAACTCAGAGCCAAGGGCCAGGGCTTGGGCAGGGGGCTCAGGACAGTGTACAGGGCTTGGGAGGGAAGGCTGGGATCCAGTTGGTGGGAGCCAGGCTAGAGTGCCAGTGGCCCTGCCACGTGTCATAGTGCAGGACCAAGTGCCCAGGGAGAGCAAGGGGCCCACATGATGGGCAGGGCACTGTTTCCACAATATGGCCTGGCACAGATGAGAATCAAGGGACAGGGACCAGGCCAAGTGGTCCCGGCAAGGGACTAGTCCAGTTGGACAGCGACCACAAGGCATGGCACAGGGTCACGGTTGGTATGGAGAGAGGCAAGATCCAGGACCCAAGCAAGGATTCCAGGTAATTGTTTAACCCACCCAAAAAAGGACTAGGAACCCAAGGAGCAGGAAGCCCGCTCACCAGGGGAAAGTGCTAGGGGAAGATAGGAAGGGGCAGTGCTAAGATGAGCAGACAGAGGTCAACTCAAAGGGCAAGGAGGAGAGCTCAATAGGGGACCCAAGCAAGGGGCCCCGAGGTCTGTCTAACAACAAGAGACCACACAGGAAGCAATGCGACACAAGGAACACAATCAGGGTCTCAGTTGAGTGGCTGGTCCTGGAATTGGAGTGCAAAACGTTAAGGTTATGAGGGCAGGGTTGGGGTAGAGGCAGCATGCAAGGCTAAAGGGCAGGGTATTGAAGGGTTGGGATTGGGCAGGGCAAGGTCGGCACTAGGCCTTCTTTCATCAGGCCAGCCAATTCCACTCCTCTGCCTCAGAAAAAGTAGATCCTCAGAGAGGGACCTGGATCAAAGGAGTGCCAAAGGAGATCACAGTGAGGGGATACCTTGTTTAAAGAATTGTGGGGGTCAGTGGGGAGCCAGGACCCATTTTTGGAGCCCAGCCTAGGCTGAAGCAGTGGGAAGGGAGAGTCTGGGCAATGCTGCGTAAAACAGTATTGTTTGTAGGGTCAAATGAGGCATGGCACTGAACATAGCAGGAAACAATTTTGTTTGGCTGCAGCCAGGCTCAGAGGGGACAGCTTTTGCTGTAATCAATCAATCCCCTGAACCTCGATTTCAGGCAGTTTCAGAATTTTATAACCAACATATAAGAGGAGGTGCTCAGAAGTTCACAGTCTGAAGAAGTTCACATAAAAGCAGCTTTTTCTTTCACTGTTTTGGGCAAGTTAACTCTTCAAGGACAACACCTGAGTAGGGAGAGCTACTTTTCCCCATTTTTCCTCTCTTTGCCAGTTGTTACCATGGAGCCCAGTTGATAACATATCTTAAAATGTGGACATCTCCCCCATGAAGGCAAGATCAAAGCCAGAGGACTTGTTTGCAAATTTCTACAAAGTACTATACAGGATATGTTTGTGAAAAATAGTAAGTGGGTGCCCAGCACCTGGAGTGCTGGTATCTTCTCGGCCAGGGACCAAGTAAAAGAGGGCAACAGAAAAAATAAGTTTATGTATTGAACTGTTTTGCAGATACCCTTTTAGTAACAGTCCAAAAATCAGCCATGGTGAAGGTTTCTTTAGAATCTCAGGTAAGAATTTTCTGTGGAGGAAGGGAGCGGCACTTAAATTCCCCTCTTTAGTGATGCTCCCCATAAATTAATCCTTTAAATTTAAGAGCATCATTACCATTATATTGGCTTAAGGCCTTATATCATGCCAAAACCTTAGTTGTCATCTTTTCAAAAGCAGCTTCCATAGTGGACCCATTAGTTTTAATGGACAGTGGAGCCAAACATGGGAGCAATAAACAGGTTAACAGCAGAGTACCCACTATAGCAGTTAAGCTTTTAAATTTACCTATGGTTGACAACAGTTTCCCAAAAGCATGTTTGTAACCCAAAGTTTAATGCTCTTCTAGGTATGCACTAGCACATGTGCTAGTTCTCTTGTGTTGTTGGTTGTATTCTTAACTGTTTGTCTATTGCCATCCAATTGGATGCAACAATCTGAGCTGTTGAACTCTCCACATATTTCTCTTTCTTCAGTCAGTAGGTAAACTCATGCCAAGCGGTTTTGATAGTGAGACACTTGTGTCGGGTCTGTTTTTTGGCTAGGAGGTCTAAGGCTGTGGCAGTTTGATTATTAATAATTTCCAGTAGAGCTTGTAAGTGAATAATTATTTTCAACAGGTAAAAAGGAGTTCTATAACTCAAAATGCCATTTTGTGTCCAGGTAGTGGGACCATAAGTGGCAATGATCCTCTGGGTTGGCCAGTTATCTTCACCCCAAAATTGGTGACCTCCTAAATCAAGTTACTTCCTAATGGACCTCTTATGTCTTTCCAAACAGTCATTCATCCATTGCATTCCTCTGGCAGGACAGGTCTTTAATACATGTTTTACCACCTCTTGGTTATACTGGATTGTCTTGACATATGGTTCACATGATCTCAGTGGTTGGAATAGGAGTAGAACAGAACCTCTTAAGGTTATCAAACGAAACCAAACTAAATAATAGACTAGTGATTTGGTTAGCATAGGTCAAACAGCATAAATTAACAAAGTGAAACTAGTAACACCAAACAAATCCTAGAAAATTTATATAAGCCAGATTAAAAACCAAAAGTTACTTATAGCCCCGTGGTGTGGTAGTTCAGTGAAGTCTACTTCCAAGTCTTCAAAAGATGCTCCAAAGTTTGGATTCCTGGTTGGAGCTCTGGCCCCTGAGAAGGATTGTTGTGAACACAAGACTTATATTCTTTTCAGAATATCCAGGTGAAGTTTGTGAGCCAGAAGACATTGAAATTTTGACTCAGAACTGTCTCAAGTGCTGTATATCCAATGTGTTCTCCTGTGGAACTGTTTGATAAAGACTGGTGCTAGATTCTCCAGGATGGCTATGCCGGCCATCAGAATATCTCCATCATCCTCCTGGGAGAAAATTTTCTTTTTCAGTCTTAAACCATTTACGTTCATGTTGGGAGTATGTTGACTCCTATTCTGTTAAATAGTCAGCCAGGCAGAATGGCAGCCTTTAAACCTAGGACAGGATTTTCTTCTCATTTCTTGCAGACCGCTAACCTGGACTCTCTGTCAGCTCTCCACTTGCCCTGCGAAACCACAGAGTTTCCCTCTCGATGACCTTGGCAATATATAATCACAACTTTCCTGGGAGCCCACAGTGCATCCAAAAGTTTATGAATTTCTTTCCCATACATCATGCCATTTTTTTCTCCTGATTTAATGAGCCTCTTTTCCTTATATAAGGCCCTATGAACATGAAGGGTAGTGAACAGATATTTTGAGTCTATGTAAATATCTACAGACTCCTGCTTTCAAATGAGGAGCTTGAGTCAAAGCAGTAAGTTTTGCTTTTCGTGCTGAGGTTTCCTGAGGCAGACATTCTGCCTCAAGAGTGGAGTCCAGAGTGACCACTGCATATCCAGCAAAACATACCCCATCTTTTTAAAAACTGCTTCCATCTTTGAAGTTCTCCACATCAGGGTCCCTGAGGACTTGTCTGCCAGGTGTGGTCTGCTGGAGAACATTTCATCCATGCCTTCAATACACTTGTGATCAGGTTGTCCAGGTCCAATGGGCAGCAAGGTTGCTGGGTTCAGAGTCTGGATGACTTCCACATGGATACATGGGTTTTCACATAACATGCCCTGGTATTGACCATTAGTCAACCAATATTGTTCTTTGTACTTTGCTAATGTCAACAGTGAATGAGGAACCCTGAAAACCAATATTTGTCCCATAGCCAATTTATCAGCTTCCAACACCAGAAGATCTGTGGTTGCAAGGGCCCGTAAAAAAGGTGGCCAGTCTTGGGCTACAGAGCCCAGCTCTTTGGACAAATGTCCATATCAAGACTCCTACAGATATTCCAGACTGTCCCTAGACATACAGAAAGTAAAGTTTTGTGAGTTCAGTGAGCCCTAGTCCTAATGCACTGAGAGTGCTTGTTTAATGTCCTCAAAGGTTTTTTGCTTAGGTGTCCCCCATATCAAAGAATCCCATTCTCCCCCCTTTTTGGATTCACAGAGGGCTTTCCTATAACTGAAAGTTGGGGATCCATATATGGCTGAATATGGTAGCCCCAGGAATTCTCTAGTCTGATGGCAGGTTGAAACGATTTGAATTGTGCAAATTTCCTGTTTCTTTTGAGGCCCAGTGGCTGTTGTCTCTTCTGTTGCTGAGTAAGATTGTAACCAAATTATTTGATGTTTTTCTTGGTATATATGGGCTTTAAAGTCAGAGTCCAGTACTGTCCACAGGATTGTGTCCTCAAGCCCCTGGGAGGAACTGTCATTTAGGGAAGGGGAGAGTACATAAATCCTCTGGCACTTTAAGATGCAGGAATTTTGTTGTTGTTGTTGTTATTAGCAGTATAGGATCTTGGCTGCTAGGATTCTCCAACTCTCAAATCTAATGAAAATTTTAGCAGAGTTTGATGACCTGGGACATCATTTATATAAAAGACGCCTATGTCAATCTCGGCATGGGCCGTCTGCCATGGTTGGATGGCAGCTTCCCTGCAGGTCCTGGTATGACAGCCACATTGTGGTCACCTAGGTGTTGCTCTTTGTCTGCATGGCTTTCTCCTCTTGACAGGTGGGAGCTTGCTCTAATTGTGTATAGTAGCTGCCTCACTTATGTTTTTGTTCACTATGCCTTGGTGCATGTGGCTCTGTGTCCCTTCCTGTTTATGGCTCACAGCGTGTGGCTTGAAACCAGGGTGGCATGTCCTTTTGGAGTGTGCACAGTATGGCCCACTATCATTTTGAACTTGTAGCATCTGTGCCCTCCTGAGGTGCTGGGTTCCATGTATAATATAAAGTAGAGTGTGTCTATCAGACCCCTGCCATATTTGTCAATCATCAATTTCCAATCAAGTGGGAAGAAACTGAAAGTAGGGGTTGGGGCCAAAGGCTGGGGAAAAGCATTTGTTACTTCTCTGTTCAAGGCTTAGAATTTGAGGATGGCAGTAGGTGCTTGCCTGCTGGGGCCACTTAAGCCTTCTATTTTTTCTGGCCATGTTTTTTTTTCTTTTCTTTTTTTTTCCCTTATAAACATTTGGACCATTGGCTTTGTTCAAGTGAGGCAACCCCTTTGAGTGAACTCTGGGTTTGTGGTGAGGGCAGGTGTAAGGAGATCCATCGTCCTCTTTATCTTTTTGGTCTGCCTGTATTTGAGCCTTTGGGTCTCCTTTGAGGAAAATTCTTGTGGTCATCTTCATCAGCTATCTGGCACACTTCTCAGTAAAGCCAGTTTGTAATTTTTGGCAAATGTCACTCTGAGCCTGTTCCACAAAGGCTTCATTGGTCACCTGTTGCTTGAGCCTCTGCATCTCTTCCCTGACAAACTTTCATGGTGGCAGCTATGCTTGTATAGTGCCCTTCTTCTCCCAGGCACCTCTGGGCAGGGAGAAGGGCAGCAGTGGCAGAGGCCCGGCCACTTAGCTCTGAGTAAGTTGGGCACAATTCTTTTGATCATTACTCTTTTGATCAGTTTCATAAGGCAGAGGGGGCCTTAAGCAGATGTGGGGTCCAGAGAAATGTTCAGGGCTATCAAAGATGCAAGAGAAAACATGCTAGACCAGCGGGATGATTGCTTGGCTCTATTTGTCTGCCGATGTGCTCTGGCTTAAACAAGGGCTTAGGCTCCGATTCTTTCTAACATTTGGGCACAGTTTCTTTCTTACTTTTTTTCTCTTAGAATTCCTATGAGGGGTTCTTGATATCTCTTTATTTTTATCCCTTCTTCAAATCTAATGAAATTTCTTGGGGACCACTCCTAGGTCTTGATAATGGGTTGCATAAGGTCAATCATGGTCCAGGTTTTCCCCTTGTAGCAGGAAGTATTATGAGTGCAATGGTGGTGAGAGACTGGCAAACAAAACTGTCTTGTCTCCCTCAGGTGTTTCTCTGGTCAATATGGGCAGGTCCTTTAGTCCCTTGCAGGGGCATCTTGAGTGCTCTCATCTGGGTTGTGGCTCTGGTCTTGGGACACTCCCACCTTAATCTTGGAAGGTGAAAGAGTCTTTGGTTCTAGAAAACCTTTGACTCTGAGGACACAAAAGGGGAAGGAATAGCCAGTATTTGGGGGCCATCATTTGTTGCTTCTGAGGATGCCAAGGATGAGGGGACAGTTTGCTGTCCCAGTGGTCTTGGCAAAGTTGGGTAGAGTGACATAAAAGTGGTGGGTCCTCTTCTGGCTTATGCAGAAAAAACTGTTTTTATTCCTGTTTTTCCTCCATCAGGTATTCTGGTTAGCTGCTTTCCACTGGATCTTAGAGACCACTAGGCTCTTAGCTAAAATCAGCTTGGACTGTCCATCTAGACAGGCTACCAACCAAGGTTGCTGTTTCTGTACTATCTCTTGACAGCAATCAATGTAAGAGAAATGGTTCAGGTACTCAAAATGTCCTCAGCAATGACTCTCTTGTCTGAAGATCCTTCTGGTGCCCAGCCCACAACTTGGGTGGACAATTCTAATTTAAAGAATATGCTACATTTGTGAACTGAGTTTCACCCCATAGTTACCAGGACAACCTTCTTAAAGGTTTTTAACAAACATTTCAGAAGACTCATTTTTTTGTGTGTGTGCCTCCTATGTTCCAGCCTGCATTGGCATCACACATTTAGGTGAAGACTCTCTTTGTCCATCTCAACCTGTTCCCCTTGCAGGGACTTAGGGCCCTGTTTGAATTGTGGGTTTGCATCAACCCCCAACCTGGAGTTTTCACCTAGATGTTGGTTGGTGAAATTCCACCATAGACTGCATGAGGTGCCATGGAACCTCGGATCAGGACTCCACACTTGCTTTGGCCCTGAGATTAGGTAGGAAACTTTCCCTTCGTCTGTCTCATTTGCGTAATTTTCCCACAGACATGGTCAGAAAAAAAATTCTATACTGCTCATACTCCAACATTTCCAAACCAAACCAAAAGAGCCTCATGGTTTCCCCTCTGCACACTGAACTGGAACACAGTTTACTTGGGCGACTTCCCTGGTCTGTTTCAGCTGCAATCATTTTGGAGAATACTCAGGATCCAACAGACATTGATCAAGCCTCTATTTCACCCTCAAAGGGGAAGTATTGTGGGCTTCAAAACAAATGGACCCAGGTCCTAAGTGTTCATTTAGGCAGTGCTCTAAAACCCTAATTCTGTTTTCTGCTGCCTGTGGATCGCTTTGTGCTCTGGTATGGCAACCCCAGGGTGCTTGATCAGTCACTCCTCCTTCATGCCAAAAGTTGCCTGGATATGACAAGGGGAATGCTGTCACCCACCGACACAGGGAAGTGGGTCGCCAAATACAAGAGAGGCACAATACCCTTACCTACCTCCTCTGTCACATCTGGGTCCCCACAAAAGTTGTATTGACAAATTAGGCAAGGCACTGAACATAGCAGGAAAGAGTTGCATTTGGCTTCAGCCAGGCTCAGAAGGCACAGCTTTTGCTGT